>NW_026057741.1:0-16122 GCF_023721935.1 Panthera uncia
CTTCCCTTCCCTTCCCTTCCCTTCCCTTCCCTTCCCTTCCCTTCCCTCCTTTTTCCTTTGATGACATTTGTTGAGCATCTGAGAAGCCTGGTGTAATGACAAAAACCGGGACTGTGAGATGGGACTGCACCATGGAATTTCACAGGAGAGGGTGAATGTGTTTGGAGAATTTCTTGAGACTCCCAGGAACTGTGGGAGGCATAGGAAAGAATGGAAGGAAACTACATAAAAGATAAAGTGACCACCAGATCAGTGCCAAGCCCCAGGAGAGGCTGGAGGAAGGGCGTTTAGGAGGACATCGGGTTTTCACTGTGCTGAGAACCAGACTGAGCCTGGAGATGCCCCAGCCTGGGACAGGGAATTCTGTATCCTTTTCCATAGAAACAAGATACCTAGGGGTCCTTTTTTCCAGGCTTGCCTCAAGTTTCTCAGGTAGCAGTGGCTGCTCTAGGTCCTGATGGCTGGGATCTTCTCTGGAGGTTGCAGGGTCTGTGCTGTGAGCCTGGGGGAAGGGACCTGGCAGGAGGCATTTTTGTCGTTTAGATCCCAAAGCAGCCTGTCCCAGTGGGGCTGCCCATGGGCTCCTCTGGGGCCCAGCCCACTCTGCCCTTGATACTCGGTTCCAGTGGGTTGGTTGGGGAATTAATTGTCTCTCCCTGAGGACTGGGATGACTCAAAAACAAGGACTCTGTCGTATTCATCACATGGAGCCTTACCTGTGGCTGATCAAAGTCTAGGCCGAGGCAGTGTAGAAGACCCAAAAGAGCAAGGATGCTGAATTTGATTAGATCTGAGTAAGAATTCAAGTTCTGCCAGTTTCAAGCTTTGTGACTGTCATAGGTCAGGTTCCGCCAGAAATAGATTCTGTAACCTAAATGTGTGTGTGGGTGTGTGGGAGGTTCATGGCAGTGTGTGCTCAGGAAGCGTAGCTGTAAGGGAGTGAGAGAGAAGAAGGAGGGGGCCGAGGGGGAAGTTGAATCATGGTACAGTTGCAACAGGAAGCCTCAGCCAATCCCAGGGGGAGGCTTAGGGCCAGAATGGCTTTTGGGGGTTGTCCCAGATGGAGGCAAGGGAGCCAGAACTTTGTACCCCCATTGACCAGTCATTAGATACAGGCTTCCTAGAGAAGGGCATACGCTTTGGCAAGGCAGATGTTAGCTGAAGGCAGTGCCTGAAGCGGGACTCAGCCGGGAGCCTCAATAATCAAGAGCCTTGGCCCCTGGGGAGGTGAGCAGCTGAGCCCTGGGAGGGCAGCTGGGAAGCACACCACATCAGCCATCACAGTGACCTTGAGTAAACCACTTAGCTTAACTGAGCCTCAGTTTCCACAGTTGTGAGAGGGAGATAATTGATTTGTTCATTCAGAACATTTTTTCAGGTGTTGGGAAATAAGCAGCAAACGAAACAGACAAAGCTCCCTCCCTTCAGGAAGCTTACGTTCCGGCTGGGAAAAGAGACAGCTAGAGTCAGAGGGTGCTAGGTCCCAGGGAGAAACCTAAGACAGTAAGGAGGTGGGGACCGCCGATTTGGGCAATTCTCTATTTTATGTAAGAAGGGAGGAGCAGAAACCTGAAGGAAGTGGAAGAATGCACCACAAGACCATCTAGGCCAAGACTTCTCAACCTCAACCCTATTGCGATTTCAGGTGGGATAATTCTTTGTTGTGGAGACTCTCCTGTGCATTGTTGGATGTGTAGAAGCATCTGGCCTCTACCCACTAGATGCCAGTAGCACCCTCTCTCCAGTTGCAACAACCCAAAATGTCTTCACTCAGTGTCAAATGTGCCCCTCAGGGGGCAAAATCATTCCCTGGTTGAGAACTACTGGTTCAGAGGAAGAAAATTCCAGGCAGAGGGAAGAGCGGGAGCAAAGACTGAGGGGTGTGTTCTTGTCACATCCACGGAGCAGTGAGGAGGCCAGTGTGGTTGGGGTGCTGTGGGCAGTGGGGAGAGAGCAATCAGAGGGGAAGGGGGAGGTGGAAGATCATGTAGGATCTCGTAGGTCATTGTCGGGATTTTGGCTTTGACTCCCAGATAAGTAGGAAGCCCTTGGAGGGTTTTGTGCAGAGAAATGATAGGCTCTGGCTTATATTTAAAAGGAAATCCTTTGGGTGCTCCTTCACACTAGTGATGGAAGATTAAAGATGAGGTTTCTGACATACAACAGGTACTCAATAAATGGGCCTGTCATCCTCAAGAACAGGTGGAGTGTGCCCTTTGTTTGCATTTAAGGTCATCATGCATCTTGGCTACCATCCCTCAGGTATATCATAGTTGCTGCTTTGTGACTCGGGCCTAGATAAGAACCCAAGGATGTTAGAGGTAGGGGGAGCTTTCAGGAGTGTGGAACCCAAACCACTTATTGGAGAGAAAAAAACCGAGCCTAGGGCTGCGGAGCAACCTGGACAGAACCACTCCCAGCATGAGCGGCAGCGCTAGGGTTAAATATCTACAGAGTTGCTCTTTGGGAAGGCAAATCTTTGATGGTGACCTAATTTGTGCCGCCTTATGTGAGTGTTTTTTTTTTTTAATTAAAAAGATAAAATTCAAAGACAAGAAGAATGTGCTTAAGGCCGGATGGGCTTTTGCACAAATAAAGGATTTGACTGGAAAATTAGTCGTAAAATAGTAATAATCAAAAGATGGGTTTGGACCCTATCTTCCTAGCAGGAAGCCAGATTGCCAAATCAGCACCTGACAATAATTCCTTTCTGGAGCTGTGGGGCTACCCCTTTGTTTTAGCAGAATGGGCGGAAGGCAGGGCGGCTGTGAGACTCACTTGTGGCCACCTTTGTGTTTTCAGGTTTGGGTAATATTTCTCTAATGGGCACATCCCTTTCTTATACGGGAAACGAAGGCAGAGGTAACCTTGAGTTTGACCCCACTGACTGATGTTCATTGTGGTGTAGATAGAACCTGACCACAGGGCCCAGGGATCTGGACTTTATTAGGTCAGCACCGTCTGGTTTAATCACCTTGGTGAAGTCATGAAATGTTCTGGTGCTTCCACTTCCTCATCTCTAGACCACAGACTATAGTTTCTCCCCGCTCTCGGGGTGATCTAGAGAGAAAAATACTTTATCTTCCAGTTTCTCTGCTTAGTGCTTTGCATTGAATGGGTGCTTGATTCAACATTTGTGGAAGGAATGGATATTTATAAGGAAAAACGAGGTGATGTATGGGAAATATCAAAGTGGAGCAAGAGGGACTTTGTAAGACTCTCTCAATACTATTGGGTGAACTCTGGGGCTCTGGTGAGTCGATGGGTTCTAGATTGAGAGGTTCCTTTTATCCATCCACCTGCCACAGGCCATACTATCGTGTACACACTTTCCAGGAGGAAGAATTTCTCTTCTGTGCTCTGTGGCCCTTTGGGGCAGACTTGTTGAGCGTTATCAACACTTTGGATAGGGTAGCCCCATTTTATTGCCAGGGCCTGATGCTGTGGCCATTCCTGACTCCCATGGGCAGGGACAGGAGTAAGCATTCTCTCAGGGTTGGGAGACCTGCCCCAGTTCAGGCAGGACTACAGCTACAGGAGACACAGTCCCTGCTCATGCTCAAGCCCTCCAAGGAAGCTTCGGAGTTCCTTCAGAGAGTGACTTGGCTTCTACCAGTTACTATTGTGTGTTCATGGGCAAGTTGCTAGAAATCTGCCTTGTTTTCTTCATATGTAAAATGGGGTTATTACAAGCAACAAAAGAAAAAGTAGATATGTTGGACTTCATCAAAATGAAAAACCTTTGTGTTTCAGAGGACACTATCAGGAAAATGAAGTAGCCTACAGAACGAAAGAAAATATTTTCAAATCATATATCTGATAAAGGACTTGTATTTCAAATATATAAAGAATGCTCACAACTCAATAATAAAAAGACAAATAACTCCATTACAAATGGGCAAAGGATCTGAACAGACACTTCTCCAAAGAAGATGTACAAATGGCCAGTAAGCACATAAAAAGATGCTCAACATCATTAGCTGCAAGGGAAATGCAAATCAAACCCACAATGAGATACCACTTCACAGCAGTAGGACGCCTATAAAAAAGAAAAAGACAGGGGTGCCTTGGTGGCTCAGTCGGTTAAGCATCCAGCTCCTGGTTTCGGCTCAGGTCATGATCTCATGGTTCGTGAGTTTGAGTCCCGCGTCCCACACTGTCAGCACAGAGCCTGCTTGGAATTCTCTCTCTGCCTCTCTCTGCCCCTCCTCCACGCTCTCGCTATCCTCTCTCTCAACATTAATAAATAAACTTAAAAAAAAGAGAAAGATGGCTAATAACAAGTGCTGGGGGCCATGCAGAGAGATTGGAGCCCTCATACACTGGGAGAATATAAACTGTTGCAGTCACTTTGGAAAAAGGTAATGGCAGTTCCTTAAAAAGTTCAACACGTTGGGGCACCTGGGTGGCTCGGTCGGTTAAGCGTCCAACTTTGGCTCAGGTCATGATCTCACGGTCCGTGGGTTCGGGCCCCGCGTCGGGCTCTGTGCTGACTGCTCAGAGCCTGGAGCCTGTTTCAGATTCTGTGTCTCCCTCTCTCTGTGACCCTCCCCCGTGCATGCTCTGTCTCTCTCTGTCTCAAAAATAAATAAACGTTAAAAAAAAAAAGTTCAACACGAATTACCATATGATTCCACAATTCCACTCCTACATATATACCTGAGAGAAATGAAAACATATGTCCACACAAAAATTTATACACCCATGTTTATAGCCAAAAAGTAGCCAAATGGTAGAAAGACACCAAATGGCCATCATCTGATGGGCAGATAAACAAAATGTGGTATATCCACGCAATGAAATATTTTTCAGCTGAAACAAAGAATGAAGTGCTGATAAATGGTACAGCATAGGTGAACCTTGAGAATATTATGCTAAATTAAAGAAGCAGTCACAGAAGACCACATATTGTATGATTCCACTTACATGAAATGTCCAGGACAGGCAAATGTATAAAGACAGCAGATGAGTGGTCATCTGGGGCTGGGGGTGAAGGGGTTTGGGGAGTGATAACTAAAAGGTATGGCTTTTTGGCAGGTGAGGGGGCATGATGAAAATATTGTATAATCATGCAGCCGTCTTCTGACAATCTACTAAAAACCATTGACTTGTGTGCTTTAATGGGTGACTCATTTAGTATGTGAATTATATCTCAGCAAAGCTGTTACCAGGGGGATTTGGGGGTATTAGTAGGTCTACCTGTCAGTTTTGTTATGAGGGTCAGTGAGATAAAGCACGGCATCTGGTATGTAATTAGCTCCCAGACTATGCTAATTGTTTTGTTATTAACATTATCACTGGGCTGCTGGAGATTATAAGAGATAGGGGACAAACTAGTGAGCACAGTGTCTGACATGTAATTGGTGACTGTGATGTTAGCGCTCATCCTGTGCTTCCTTGTGCAAGCAAATCTGGGAGATGTAGGGAGATTCCCACGGAGTCCAGAACTCTGGTCATCTCACCCCTTGGAGGGGATCTTTATGGCTCCAGTGGGGAGATCTACCATGGGAAGCAGCCAGGGAAAAGTGTGGTGTGGGCTTATTAAAACCATAGAACTTCACGTTTCTCTGGAGAAATTCAGTGGGGCATTTTGGTTCTAGCCCAGTCTGTCAGCCTATCTCTGTCTCACCTCCTCTTGTCCCCCCTTCCTTATCAGCGGTTTTTCCTCTTTGTTCTGGGATTGCTCAGTAAGGAGCTGAATTATTGTTTTTATTAATGGGGCCCCCTGAGCATTTTCAATTTGAATCCTTCCCTGTAGCCTAAGTCTCTCTCCCCAACTTCTCTTTGTAGTGCAGATTAGCTACATGGAAGGATGTTTTACATTATTTTGCTTCCGGGAGGGGTGGGGAAGACAGGGCTGATTTAGGGTTTGTGGTGGGTGGCTTTGGTGCAAAGGCGTTAGTTTCAGTGGTTTTAATTCTCTCCCCCATGTCTGACCTGCCTCAGGTCTCTCTCCCCTCTCTCCCATTAATCAGGCCCAAATGGGGGGTGTGGGTATGGTGGGGCTGAGGAGACGGGCACACGTGGATTCCTCGATTTCCCCGTAGCAAGGCCTAGTACATAGAAGGGGTTTCAGGGTCTCGGTTCCAGATGGGGCACGTGTGCGTGTGTGTCTGTTTGTGTGCATGGGAGAGAGAGAGGAAAAAAGAGAGGGAGAGAGTGAGATTGAGATTGAATGTAGCGGATGCTGTGCCTCGCTGCCCAGATGCCCCCTTCAGGGCTGGACCATTCATTCCCCCAGCTGATGGCTCTCAGTTGAGTTGTTCTCTGGGATTGCTATAGCCAAAAAACCCCAGCTGCCTCACCCAAGGTCTTACCCGCTCCCAGGGATGGTCTGCAACCAATGACTGCTCACTGTGCAGAGGGGGAGATATAAGTTGTCCTCAGAGTGGGACAACTTTGAAGGGCCAACTCGGCTCCATAACTCCCTGTGGGATCTGCTGAAGTCTTTGCTGTGACTACATCACAATTCAGTTTCTCTCTCTGCCCAATCCTGCTTCCTTCACAGCCTCTGACACCCAGAAGCTGGCCCTGCACTCACACCTTGGCCTTGGTGTTGCCCTGTTGGACAGGAACCCTCTCACAGAACACTGGACACGACCACTCAGTGATCATGCTGAAGTGAGGTACAAAACAAGACCACTCTGTAATCTTGTCGAAGCAAGGACAAAAGCATGACCACTGTCCAAGCCACAAAAATAGCAAACACCCCCATGTCCCAACAGGGGTGGGGTGTGCTTTTTCCCAACTATAACTTTAGCCTCACTTTGGTCTTCCTTCCTTCTAGATAAGATTTATTAAGACACCCAATCATAGAATTACCCTTGCTTGCTAAGAGAAAAGCCTTGCTTCCTTGAACCATCCCCCAAATCACCTACCATGAGCCCAGATCCTATAAGTCTTTTTAAACACCTTCTCCTGAGAGGTCCTACTGGTCCCCATGGTGTCTGCTCTGCCCCATCACACCAAACAATAAACCCAACCTGTGCACCGTAGAGGTGTTCCTTGAGGTCCTCGGCTAGAGGGCATTGACACTTCCCCATGGGCGTTGGTCCCAAGGCAATTTACAATAAACTTTCTGAACACGAATCTCTTTCTGAAAGCCTATTTAAGTTGACTTAAGAAAGTTAGTGCCGGGAGTGGTCCAAGGAGGAAACCTTTAAAATGATCTTGGAACTGAAGGGCAGAAAAAACTAAATATCAAGCCTAGTCTGCTACCCCAAGGTCATAACTATAACTGGGAAGGAGTGGGAACGCCCCGGCTTGTGACTGGAACATCTGGGTCAAACCACTTGAATATCATGAATCTTCAGACCCCCTTGGTCCCTTTGGGCCTGCAGAAATGGCCTGCTTTTCCCTGTTAAAGGCCAACAAGAGTCACCCTGGCTCTGCTCTTACAGAAGATGACACAGAGGCCTGTCTTGGACAATACTCACTGTCCTCAGGACCTACCTTCACTTCTCGTCTGGCTACCAGACCAATGACTAGAGATAACATGCAGCCTGGCTGGGGGAAGGTCTGGCCTGTTATAAAAGGAGACAGACTATTTACCCTAGGTTTTGCGGGACACAGACAACACTTCCAGTGGGAGTGAGCAAGTGCACGAATGGACCCCTTACAGTGCAAGGGGTTAGGAGGCTCCCTGCTGAGTCCTTCTCCAAAAGCTTCCCTGAGGTGAAGGGAGCTGCTTCGCCTTCCCCAGCATAGGCTACAGTCAGCAACTGAACAGTGGGATGGGGAGGTTAAAACTCCTGCCCCCTGTCCTCAAGGAGGCATAATTCTGAAGAACCCAGTCCAACTCCAGAGCTACCTCTGGGATCAGCTGAAGCCTTGATGGCAATTGCATGGCGATTCAGCTCCTCCCTCTGCCTGTTTCTGCTTCCTTCACCCTCTCTGCCGGGTGGCCCCAGGGGCACCCCCATAAATCCCCTGCAGGTAAATTGCTGTTTCCAAGTTCACTGCCTCAGGGAATCTGACCTTAGACAATGAGAAAGAGAATGGGAAGGAAGAAGACTGGGAAAACAGCTCCTCTGGAGCTAGGAGTCCCCCTCTGGAACTTCAACCAAGATCGGATGTTCCAGCCCTTGGCTTCTGTGCAGAAGGCCCTGCACGGAGTGACAGTGACTCCCCAAGTGGCATGAAAAGGCAGCTCTCCATCAACAAGCAGAAGGAGGGCAGAGCTGTGGAATAAGAACAATGGGAAAGCAAGATAGAATCCTTGGAAATAAAAAGATATTGTTGAAATGAAATTCGATGCAAGGACTGGAACATCAAGTTGAGATTTCTCAGAAAGCAAACAAAAAAGGAAAAATGTGAGGAAAGTAGAGAGAGCAAAGAGAGCCCAGAGGAAGAATCTAGAAGGTCTCACATGTGAATAATAGGAGTTCCAGGACACAGAAAAGGGAGGGTTGAAGATTATCAAGAAACAATGCAAGATAACTTCCGAAAGCTGGCACACCTGCATCTAGATTCAGAAGAGCCTATTAATATTGGACCAGTTGGCTATCCATATGAAAAAGAAATGAACATTCATCCTGATTTCTACCATATGCAAAAATTCAGGATAGGGCGCCTGGGTGGCTTAGCCAGTTAAGCATCTGACTCTCGATTTTGGCTCAGGTCATGATCTCATGGTCTGTGGGATCAAACCCCGTGTCTGATTCTGTGCTGACACCATGGAGTCTGCTTGGGATTCCCTCTCTGCTTCTGTCTCTGCCCCTCCCCTTTTCACATACTCTGTCTCTGAACATAATACATAAACTTAAAAAAAAATTAGTTCAGGATGGATCAGAGGCCTAAATGTGAAAAGTAAGACAATAACGTATCTAAAGGAAAAAGAATCCAGAAGAGGGGCAGAGAGAGAGGGAGACACAGAATCTGAAGCAGGTTCTAGGTTCTGAGCTGTCAGAACAGAGCCCACGTGGGGCTCGAACTCGTAAGCCATGAGATCATGACCTGAGCCAAAGTCGGATGCTCAGCTGACTGAGCCACCCAGGGCTTTTCTTCAGTAGAGACAATATTGAGAGAGAAAAGCCAAAGACCTGGAATGTTTGTAATGCATACACCCAACAAAGAAGGTACATCTAGAGTATTTGCAGAAATCCGACAAGTTCACAACATAAGAAACTTTTGCTTCTGAGAATGAGCAAAAGATTTACAAAGTAAGTCACCGAGGGAAGTACAAAAATGGTCAATAAACATATGCAAAACGTGCTCAATATTGTTAGTCATCAGGGAAATGCTAATTAAAACCATAATAAAATATCACTACACCCCTAGTATGGCAAAAGCAAAAGGTCTGAAAATACGGCAAGAACGTAGAGCGAGTGGCACTCTCAGGCATTGCCACGGGTAGTGTAAATTTATGCACTGCTTTGGAAGGCTGTTTGGTAGCATCTAGAAAAGCCAAATGTGTGCCTGCCCTGTGATCCAAATTTTACCTCTAAATGTAGGCTGAAGGGACATGAATACTTATTTCCACTGAAAAACATGCAAGAATGTTACAGAAGCAGCTCAAAACTTAGAGACAGTTCCAAACGCTCCTCACTATTTGTAGACATAATTGTGGGTATATGCTCATGGTGGAATATACAGCAATGAAAAAAGAGCCAGCATTCTCTACATGGAACAACATGGGTGAATATTAGAGACATAATGTTAAGATAAAGAATCCAGACACAGAAGGGTTTATATTGTAAAAGTCCATTCATATAAAACTCAAAAAAGGCAAAATTAAGTTTATAGAGATAGGAGAGAAAAGTGGCTACTCTTGGAAAGCTACTAACCAGGAGAAGGCATGGAGGAACCTGGGTACTGGAAATGTTTGTGTCTTGATACATATTTGTGTAGTTTACAATATGTTAGATATAAAATTACATGTAAGTTTCAACTTAAAATAAGAAAGGTCCCATGAGGTGCCTGGGTGGTTTAGTTGGTTAAGCATCCGACTTGATCTCGGGTCATGATCTCGCAGTGCACAAGTTCGAGCCTCACGTTGGGCTCTGTGCTGACAGCTCAGAGCCTGGAGCCTGCTTCAGACTCTGTGTCTCCCTCTCTCTCTGCCTCTCCCCTGCTCGTGCTTTGTCTCTCTCTCTTTCTCAAAAATAAATAACATTAAATTAAAAAAAAAAAAAAGAACGTTCCCATTGAGTGCTCAACACAATACATAGGAAGAAGAGTCCATACCAAATTTCATATTATTGTGAGTCAGAAGAGTAAGAGAAAAGAATATTCTAAACACTTCCAAGAGGGAAATAAGGTCACTTACAAAGGACCAAGAATCAGATGGGCATCAGACTTCAGCAGCAACATCAGATATCCTCAAAATTCTGGAAGAAATTATTTTCAGCCTATGATTTCTATACCCAGGCAACCCACCATTCAAGTTGCCAGAACCCAGAAAATTTATCACCTGTGAATCTTTTTTAAAGAAGCAACTTGAGGATGTGTTACAATATTGGAGGAATAAACCATCCAAGGGGGAAGAGTGGGAAGGCACAAAACTGTAGATAGAACTCAGCAGAACAGGGATGAATTCCAGGGTATGGGCTGTGAACAGGCCTAGAGAACATCAGTCTGGATTGAAGCAAGAGGACCAGTAGGGGAGAGTGGTGCCGGTGGTGTTCCCTCATGGAAAGGAGGACTGGATAGAATATGATTTATAAAGACTTTTTTTATTTAAAAAATTTTAATGTTTATTTATATTTGAGAGAGAGAGAAGAGAGCGAGCGAGCAGGGGAGGGGCAGAGAGATAGACGGAGACAGAATCTGAAGCAGGCTCCAGACTCTGAGCTGTCAGCACAGAGCCCAACATGGGGCTCGAACTCACGAGCTGTGAGATCATGACCTGAGCCCAAGTCGGCTGCTCAACCAACTGAGCCACCCAGGCGCCCCAAGACTTTTTTATTTTAGAGAGAGAATGAGTGTGAGCAGAGGAGAGGGGCACGGGGGGGGGGGGAGAGAGAGAGAGAGAGAGAGAGAGAGAGAATCTTAAGCAGGCTCCATGCTCAGCACAGAGCCCAATGTGGGGCTCGATCCCATGATCCTGGGATCATGACCTGATCAAAATCAAGAGTCTGACACTCAACTGTTGGAGCCACCCAGGCGCTCCTGATTTATAAGGACTTTTAAAAGGAATTGGGAATGTTGGGGCACCTGAGTGGCTCAGCCGGTTAAGCATCTGACTGGCTCAGGTCATGGTCTCACGGTCCGTGAGTTTGAACCCCACGTCGGGCTCTGTGCTGACAGCTCACAGCCTGGAGCCTGTTTCAGATTCTGTGTCTCCCTCTCTCTCTGCCGCTCCCCTGCTCGCACTCTGTCTCTCTCTCAAAAATAAACGTTAAAAAAAAGAATTGGGAATGTGATAAAGACAAATAAGACAAAAGAATAAAGAAAGGCAAGTGGAAACTTACAAGTGTGCACGCACGCGCACACACACGCACAGATACACACAACCGTACCTGAAAGAAAACCGTAATCCTGGTAGCCACTCAGCTCTGCAATGAATGGTCTTTACTGAGGCACACATATGTAAGTGCTTTTCAGTGATTTTCAACTCTTAGAATCAATATGAAAGACCTATATGGTTGCAGGATACATGTAAATATTAGCAACCTTACCAACATAAAAGTAAAAGTATGAACGGCCAAAGTTAGGAGGTGGAATGGGAGAAGCAAGGTGAAGGGTGGGGATATTAATATCCTCTTTACGACATGCAGATTCTCTTTTTGTCAAGTGCCACTCCAGAGGTTGGGAGATCACAGAGGTGACTAATGATGGACTCCAAAGAGAGATATGGCAGGAAGAAGTGACAGGGGTGTGAGGGAGATAAATCCTCACCTATTACAGTAGTAAGTCAAAAGATTGTGTCTAAAATTGATGAATCAAGAAATATCAGCAGAAGCATATTATGTGGAAAAATGGAGGTAAATATAAGAAGAGATGTTTTAAAAAGATTCAGCTGCCTACGGGGAACAGAACTGGGAGTAGGCAGTAGTTTAGCAGGATACTGCATTTAAACTTGTGCATATGTTATTTCGCATAAAAACATTTTCTTTTTTTAAAAGAAGACAGACACAGGTCAAATCAAGGAGGAGATTATAAAAACCTTTCTTCCCCCTAAAGGTGATCAAGGCATCAAGGGGCCCCTGGACAGCCCCCACCTGGAACAGGACTTGAAGTCATGGCTTTGTCATCTGGGGGCTGAACTCAAGCCAGTTTTTATAGGAGCAGGGATTTGGGGACTTTGAAATGTCACTAATTTTCATGCCAAGGCTTCTCTGTGATAAACTTCATCCCTCCCCTTCTTCCCCCCTCAAAAATACAATTTTCAATAAATAGCAAGCTCATAAATAACATGGGGCGATGCGGATCCTAATGAAACAGTGACAAATGTTATATCTTCATGGGATCAGGAGAAATAATAGAGGGGAGCGGGGAGCATGGGGAGGGGCCTGGAGTCCCCGGAGCTCCCGATATTTTATTAAAAATCCTTTAAGTTTCATGTGGCCCATTAAAATTATTCTCCTGCAAAATAATTAAACATCAACAGAGTCGTCGCTGCTTTATTAGGAGGATACAGGGCCTAAGATGCTATGGGTGAAGGGTGCATTAAGAGTCCATCCAAGGCAAGAGGGAAACAGGCTCATGGGGGTTCTTCGTCCTGGCTCCCTGTTGGATAGCTGGATGGCCTGGGGGCCTCCCTGCTACCACTCGGGTTTAGACTCCTCATCTGTAAAATGGGAGAGTTGGATTGGATCTGTGTTCCTAATCTGTTTTTTTGGGGGGAGGGTGGGCAGATTTCTCTCCCTCCACAAAATGCACAGCCACACACACAATTTTATAAATAATTTCATGGCTCCCTAATGCCCATCTGTAACCTTCTAAAGTTCTGTGAGCTTGGGTGCTCCAGAATTCTATTCTCTTCCTTCTCCATGGCTTACAGTTTGCAGCCACGGGCTCCAATTTTAATCAGATAGTTATTTTAACAGGGTGAAGCAGAGCTCTTCATGAAAGCCCTTGCCCCTCCCCAGACTCCCTGGACTTGCAAACTTAAGGACATCCTGTGTGATCAGCCAGCCAGGGGGAGACCGCTTCCTTGGAACTCCAGATCCCTGTTCCAGAGAGAGGACGTCCTAGCCTTCCCTCTGAAGCTGTGATGTGAAGGGGAGCTCTGTGTGTCTCACTCTCAGGGTTCCTGGGCCAACACCTGCAGCTTCCCCTGTTATTCTGTGCCCCACACTCTCCCCGTTACACTGCCTCTGGGCTCCAACTCAGCAAATGGTTTCCTTTTCTCCTGCCTCCCGGTCCTGCTCCTGGTCCCCCATCTCTGGTCCTCCACCCCTGCATTGTGTCGAGGTCCACCCGACTCTCTATGTGTGCCTGGATGCTCCTTAGCCCCTAAAGCCTCTCCCGGAGTCCAGGTCTACTGACAGGACTTAGAAGACTGATAACCCCCATTTTTTAAACACCTTCTATGTCCTTGGTGCTGAGCACAGTATCCCCTCCCTATGGTTATAGAGGAGGAAACTGACAGAGAGATTAAGGAATGTGGCCAAGGACACACAGGTGGCAATGGCTATGGTTGGTAGACTTATAAGATGGCCCCCAGGGACCTCTACTTCCTGGTATTCATGCCCTGGCATAATCATCTCTTCAAGTGTGGGCTGGACCAAGTGACATGATTCTAACCAAGAGAATATGGCAGGTGATAGGATGTGACTTTCATGATTAGGTTACCAAAGCACATGACTTCCTTCTTGCTATCAGACTCTCCTTATTGCCCTCTTGGCTTGCCTGCTTTAAAAAAAAATTTTTTTTTTTCAACGTTTTTTTTTTTTTTTTTTTTTAAATTTATTTTTGGGACAGAGAGAGACAGAGCATGAACGGGGGAGGGGCAGAGAGAGAGGGAGACACAGAATCGGAAACAGGCTCCAGGCTCCGAGCCATCAGCCCAGAGCCTGACGTGGGGCTCGAACTCACAGACCGCGAGATCGTGACCTGGCTGAAGTCGGACGCTTAACCGACTGCGCCACCCAGGCGCCCCCCAAAAAACTTTTTTTTAATGTTTATTTAGTTTTTGAGAGAGAGAGAGAAAGAGAGAGACAGAGCTCAAGAGGGGAAGGGCCAGAGAAAGAGGGAGACACGGAATCCAAAGCAGGCTCCAGGCTGTCAGCACAGAGCCCGATGCGGGGCTCGAACTCATGAACCGCAAGATCATGACCTGAGCCGAAGTCGGTTGCTTAACCGATGGAGCCACCCAGGTGCCCCTTGGCTTGCCTGCTTTGATGAAGCAAGCTGCCATGTGGGAGAGGACCATGTGGCAAGGAAGGGAGGCCCTCATTGCAACAGCCTGCGAGAAACCGAATCCAGGTAGCTGAGCTTGGAAATGGATTCTTTTGTCATCAAACCACCAGGTGAGACTGCAGACCCGGGGCCGACGCTGGCAGGGAACCCAGCTAAGCTGTACCCAAATTCCTGCCCTGCGGAAATAGTGAGCTAGTAAATATGTGGTGCTTTAAGCTGCTGAGTTTTGGGGTCATTGTTGTGCGTCAGTGGATAACTAACATAATGGCCAGGCTGGGATTTGAAGCCAGGTCTGCTGGTGCTAACGTTCCGGGTTGACTCTGTTGCGGCTGCCTCTCTCCACCCTTGCCCTTTAGCCCCAGCGTGGACGGGCTCTTGGTACTTAGCAGGCCCTGCAGCACGTTGGCTTCCAGCTCTAGGGCATATGCAGTGGCAGATTCGGGGGACAGTTATGTAGTTAAGCCTGAAGTTTGAAGGGATGGCTAGTGCGAGAGCACTGGACCAGGAGCCAGGAGATTCACGTCTCATCTGAGCTCTATCCTGATGAGCCCGGTGACCCGGGACAGACCTTCCACTCTTTGAGCCTGCATTTCTCTGTGTGTCAGTGAGGTAGTTGGATAAGAACGCTGTCACGGTTCATTCCCGCCTGGCTCTTTTGAGTTAGAGTCGGATCCTCTGGCTGCAGAAGGCTCTTTCAGGCAGCCTCAGCTCCAGGGTGGGTATGGGCTCACCTGCACGAGTTTGAGGGTCGGACAGAGGCTGTGGGCGGCTGTCCTATTTGTGTTTGGGAGGGGGTAGTTCTGACTTGAGCCCCTGGTAGGGGTCCTGCCTTGGCCCCTGAAATTCCTGTCTAACCACCATTTCCTGGGGGTCTTTTGGTGAACTTTGGGTGGGGGAAAGTCTTCTGGAATAGAGGCTTTGTTCCCAGAGCAAAGGGCAGGGGCTGTGGGACCATGTGTGTGTGTTGAAAGGGGTGCTGACTCACTGGGCTTCAATAGGGGGCATTTGTTATAGGCAGGGGGATGTATAAATGGGGGCCCATCCTCCTTCTGTCTTATTTCAGTTCCCTGGCCCTGGGGTGATTTATGCAACTCCATTTATGGTCTTGGGAGGCTGAAACAGAAACGTTATTCAACTTCTTTCTCTTCTTCATTTGCCCTTTTCTGGTGTCTGGGAGGGCAGGGGTGAGAGGCGTTTTTTCGGTTTTTTTTTTTTTTTTTTTTTTTTACTATCTCCTATAAATTATAGCTGTGGATGCTCAAACAGGCTTCTTTGCTGTCTTTGAGCTGCATGGAGTCTTTGGGGTTCAGAGAGATTTCCTTTAATCTCCAAGGAGGCAGAAAAGCAGAAGGCTTAAGAATGTAGGCTTGGAGGCAGACCACTGTGTTTGAATCCCTGTTCTGCCACTTACTAGCTGTGTGACCTCAGGCAAGTTACTTAACCTCTCTGAACCTCAGTTTCCTCATTCTGTAAGATGAGGCCAAAGTACTTTATCATCTCATGGAGTTGTTGTAAGTACCAAATGTAACAGAGTAGGTAAGAGGATCAGCATAGTGCTGGCATATAGTAAGCAGTCTATAAATGCTCGTGTTGATGACTTTTCACAGTCCTGAGATGTGAATAGCCTTAAGTCTGTTGACCTTTAACTCTGCTTCTTCTGGTAAGCCATGCTACCTGCTGCGTGCTGTCATTCTTCTGAAGGTGGCACTTTGGTTCTAATTTGACTTTGTTTTCCTGCTGCCTCTCGAATGTGTCCTTCAGTCTTTTCCTGGAGGCAGCAGTGGTGGGAGGAGGGGCTGGGGGAGAGAGAAGAGAGGA
>NW_026057742.1:0-446 GCF_023721935.1 Panthera uncia
AGGCTGTGTGTGTGTGTGTGTGTGTGTGTGTGTGTGCGCGCGCGCGCACACAGGTCTCTTCAGGACTAGAAAGGCTGGGTAATCAAAAATGTATATACATTTATGTATTATAAAATTAAATATACATATAGCATATAAAATATGCATAAAGTTATGTTTATATATCATAATAATTATGTATACATTTATATATATTTATATAAATAATTATAGTTGTATAAATTTCTGTTATATATAATACATATTTGTATAAATATAAATTAGTATTTCTATAAATATACTTATATGTATTTAATAAATTAACATTAGATTACATATACTACATTATTACATATATTTTAAATATAAATAATATACATAATATGTAATATATAATTAATATATATTATTATATAATTTATAATATATTATAACTATATATACATACATTTATACATATGTGTATA
>NW_026057742.1:5446-16072 GCF_023721935.1 Panthera uncia
AGGGCGAGGTCAGTCATCATGGCCACTTTGGAGACGAGACCAAGCCGGGGAGTCTAACCTGTTTGAACCTTCACTTGACTGCGGGGACAGCCATAAGCTGTTCTCTGTGAGCAGATATGGGCCTGTAGGGCAGACCATCATCAGAGACTCCAAGGTCACTGGCACGAACTGACTGGAATTGCTCAGAAAAGCAAGTTCTAGTAAAGTCAGTTGGGATTTCGCCAGGCAAATGCTTGGAGCTTTTATAACCATTAGCGTCCACAGGTTTTTGAGCCTCAGGACTGGTCATTATGGGTTGGACAGATACTGTCTTAGGAGGTGAAAGTCACCAATCATCAATACTGTGGCAAATGAAGTTAAAACAGAGAAGTCCGCAAGTTTCCAGAACCCAGCACATGAGCTGGCAAAAAAAAAAAAAAAAAAAAAAAAAAAAAAACCCTGGAGTGCCATAAGTTTATTAACCGCCAGTTGGGAGTTCCGTGGAGCAGAGCAATGGGGGACATAACCCTGTTTTCACGTGGCCCTCTGTAACCAATTCACATAGGTTCACCCCTGCTGAGTAGGCTGGTGGCTTCAGTTTTCTCTGTGTATAACACCAAACATAAAACCTGGAGCAAAGTCAGCAATCAATCTGTAGTTGTTGGATAAGAGAATGAGTGGTGCATTCTGGATGTTTTGGTAATTTTTAAGGTCCGTTCCTCCCATCCTCAGAGCTAATTACATGAGAACACAGTTCCCCACTCACTCATCCCCCCCCCCAACAGGCAAAAAAGCAAAACGAAACAAAACAAAACACACAACAACAACCTGAATCATATGAATTTAAATACGGAGACTAATAAAAATCTCCCCTCTCCAGGGACTTAGGAAGTGTGTTGTAAGTTGTTTTTCACTCAGTAACTTACAGTTGTCCTTATTTATATTAAGGTCTATTTCTAAAGATGCTCATGTAGTAAGAGAAAAAAAATGCTACAAATGGCTACTAGGTCAGGCAACAAGATGAGACACAAAATTTCCACCCATTATCTCATTTATAAATATATATATTATATATAAATAATATATATAAATAATATATATCTGTGTGTGTGTGTGTGTGTGTGTGTGTGTGTATATATATATATATATATATATATATATATATACATGGGCATTCCTACTTTGTTGTAGGGAGCATAAATATAAAAATGGTATAGTCTTTGCTGTCCAAGAATTTATAATATACAGTTGACACTTGAACAACACAGTTTGAACTGCACAGGTTTACTTATACATGGATTTGTTTCAGTAAATACTACTATAGATGCATTTTCTCTTATTATTTTCCCTTCCTTCCTTCCTTCCTTCCTTCCTTCCTTCCTTCCTTCCTTTCATTCCTTTTAGAGAGACAGAGTGCACAATCAGGGGAGAGAGAGAGAGAGAGAGAGAGAGAGAGAGAGAGAGAGAATCCCAAGCAAGCACCATACTCAGCACAGAGCCTGATGTGGGGCTCAATCCCACGACCCTGGTATCATGACCTGAGCGGAAACCAAGAGTCGGACGCTCAAGCAACTGAGCCACCCAGGCATGCCTATAGTTTTCTTAATAGTATATTCCTTTCCCTAGCTTTATTGTAAGAATATAGTATAAAATACACATAGAAAATATGTGTCCATCAACTGTTAGCAATAAGGCTTCTGGTCAACAGTGACTCTTAGTAGTTAAATTTGGGGGCAGTCAAAAGTCAGACGTGGAGTTTTGACTCTGGAGGGGGAGAAGGGTCAGCACCCCTAAACCCCAAGTTGCTCGAGTCAGCTGTAGTAGGGTATAGTTATAAACAAACTCTAATACTAGAGAAAATAAGCTGAGGGACAAACACATGGTTGATTAAATCATAATTTCAAGACTTAGTGGAAGGCTTCCTAGGGAAGGAAACATTTGATTTGTTGTTTCAAATAAATAGAATTTCAAAAGGCCCAAAGTGAGGCAGGCTAGTACCATAGGAATGACCCAAATAAGTCTTCCCAAATAGAGTAGAACCTTGGTTTGCGAGCATAATTTGTTCTGGAAACCATGCTTGTAATCCAGAGCACTTGCGTATCAAAGCAAATTTCAAGAACCACTGACTCAGTGGTGATCATGTGACGTTCAGCATCACGTACTACTCGTCTTGCAAGACATCACTTGTTTATCAGGTTAAAATTTATTACAAATGGTTGCTCTATTTGCAGAACATTTGCAGAACAAGTTACTTGCAATCCAAGGTTTTACTGTACTTCCTTCATGAAGTTTACATCACCTATAATATTAAAAAAATTTTTTTTAATCTTTATTTATTTTGAGACAGAGAGAGACAGAGTGTGAGTGGGGGAGGGGCAGAGAGAGAGGGAGACACAGAATCTGAAGCAGGTTCCAGGCTCTGAACTGTCAGCACAGAGCCTGATGCAGGGCTGGAACCCACCAGCCATGAGATCATGACCTGAGCCGAAGTCGGATGCTTAACTGACTGAGCCACCCAGGTGCCTCATCACATGTATTATTTTTTATTAGAATTTTCATTAAATTGATACTTATTTTTCTGGAATACTTTCACTTGAAAAGGAACTTCATAAATAATAAACCTAGATTACTTGCTGTAAATAATTGCAACCAATCCAACACCATTACTAAATTCTAATTTGACACTGTTCCTTCGCTGCTGCTCAGAGCTGAGTCTAGCAGCTTGTTATAAAGGGGGATCAGCAGGTGTCTAAGGCTCGAACATGACCTACTAGCACTAAACAGATGCTTTTTCTTAGACATCTCAGAAGGACCCAAAAAGGATCAAAATGAAAACAAATGACTGACCGAAGTGTATAGTATTCTTTAATCCAGTGTCTCTGTGCTAGTGACATTCATCTCAAATACCCCCTAAAACCTTAGCCTGGACCACTGCCTGCATCTTGTACTTTTGGAAATTCTCCTAGAGATGGCAGTGAGGGTCTGAAGGGCTTTAGGTGTCTGAGTAACACAAAGATTGCCCTTGGTTTAGAAGGAGAACCCTGTTGCAAAGAGCAGCTGGGAACAGGCAAATCAGCTGAGCCGCTTGGAACTTGAACCCACGAACCATGAGATCATGACCCGAGCCGAAGCAGAGGTTTAACTGACCAAGCCACCCAGGCACCCCAAGAAGAGAGGCTTGAAGAGAGGGGCAGTGGAGGGATTGATTTTGGAGATGCCAGAAAGATGTTGAAAGAAGACAATCAGGTCATTAAGGGAAACTCAGGTACCATCTTCATCTAAAGAGATGGGAAGAGGGGAAATGGGTGAAGGCCCAAAGAGAGGGAAATTCCTTAAAAAATATTTTTAAGTAATCTCCACCCATCGTGGGGCTTGAACTCTCAACCCCGAGAGTTGCATGGTCTACCATGAGTGAGTCAGCCAGGCGCCCGGAAAAAAGTGAAATTAAGGGAATTCCCATCACATGACCTTTGGTCTCCACGGGAGACCAAATGGGAGATAAAGCTATGTATGGAAAGGAAACCTGGTGAAGAAATGACAGTGAATTCAGTAACGTAAGATACTATAACCTGTTTTACCCAAGGCATGAGTAAGCAGCTTAAATATGAACTCTGCAAAAATCTTAAGATGTTGCAACCTCAGATACACACAGCTACCACGGAGATTCAGCTAGAAGCTAATGTGCTCTGGTTCTTGCCTGTCTTAAGGGCCCCATGTTCCTAATTCTACATGACCTACACCAGCCATCCTAAAATGCACATATCTCTGTGTCAGAGTCACGGGATTTTGGAAGATGGTAGGGACTCTCAAGGTTACTTTTCCAACTAGTAATTTAATTCTTGGATCCTGTCAACCACACCAAGGGTCATTCACCAAGGACCATACTTGGAACCTCAAAGGATGCCCTTACCAACTCCTGAAAAAGCCTAGTCTGTCCTTGGACCAATTCGTTCTATTTTTAAATACACTAAAATTCTTCCAGAGCCTAATAAAAATGTTAGTATCTTTATGGGCTGACTAAACCTGAGTTTCTTGGTGACGCCCTCTCCTGTACTAACAAGAAGTTGAGAATCATGCTTACATCTCAGTTAATGGCACCAGAGTTTACCTGATACAAATGTGGGGTTGCCTCTGTTCGGTGATGCTTAGAGTCGTTTAATTAAATATTTATAGTGAAAGACCATTTGAATACAGATTTTGAGATGCCCTGTGTCTCTTTCTTCGGAGCTTCTAAAGGATTTTCATCTCAGATCTACCTGAGTACCTCTCCTCACCATCCACCATGGTGGATGTTATACTATGATGGCCGTGTGTTAGACCACAGACCGCAAGCTCTCCAAGAGAGTCATTTCTCTCTCATGCATTGCTTTATTTACCCATCCGTCAACCACATGCCGACTGCCTGTACCACGCTGTACCCTCCGGGTCCTCGCTGAGGACGATGACAGGTTCCATTCTACAGACTCCTCTGTGGATGAGTCAGCGCGCCTCGCCCAGGGCTGAGCACATGCAACCGCTCCATAAATAGCTGACAAACCAGTGGAATGTGCCGGAGAGTGTGTCGGAGTAGGATACACTATTTCGCCGCTGGTTGGGCAGATGAGATGAGATGCCACAGCCCTAGCTCAGGTCTCAAACCTCGTAGGGTTGATGGTTTTGACAGGCATTCAGACAAACAACAAACAGAACTATGTGCCTGTACCTGGCCCTGGGGACATCCGAGGGCCACAGGGATGAGAAGGTGGGTAGAAGGCGTGGGGTGAAAGCAGCACATGCGACTGCCTCACTCCCTGCTTCCTCCTTCTGACACTCAGCAGCCCTTCTAGAGTGAGCTCTTTCTCTGCCCAATGAGCACACAATTTCTGCCGGAGGTGGCCTCGACTCCCAGCACGGCTGATGTCACACTCTTTTCAAAAATGTTTGAGGGGATGGCAGAGGTGTGAATACGTGCAGGGTTGAACTTGTCCCGCTTTAGTGCTGTGGGAAGTTGGGGACAACTGGTACCACTAGGTGACCGGTCACAGTCCAAGAGCACCTGTCATGGTCTTTCTGCCCCTTACTCTCCATGGGCAGCTCAGAGAAACACATTCCAGGGCTGGATTGCATCTGCTTCAACCCTGTCCTAGGGGTCACTTTCCTACTGTGTGTTACCTTTGCTCTTTGCTGTCCTAGTAGTGATAAATTCTCTCTGTTGGCTCCTCGGGGCATAGTTTTGCTTTATTTCAGATAGGAAGGAAAAGACTTGCAGTGCTTTGAGATTGAGTCTTTGGGTTCTTTGTCTAGCCTGTGCAGAAATGAGCAAATAGGGTTTTTTTTTCCCCTAAAAATAACTGGAGAACAAGGATGTTCATATTCTCCTCAGTCAAGAAGACCAAACCCAGAATTTTGGATGGCAGGGAAAAAGAGGGTAACATTCCCTTTGGTTACATCCATGAAATAATTGTATCTGACTATATGTGAGCTATGGTCTTCTTAGGTTTTGTGATTCCAAAACTTTATTGAAAAGCTCAGAAATTAGGAGAAACAGAGAAGTGAATAAAGTGTGTTTCACAGACCCTTCCAAATATCCAGCAGTCTTTTTTGTATTAAATAAACAGCATAAAGGAGTTTTTTTTTAAAAAAATACCTTCAATTATGTTCTCAAGTTAGAGTACCATTGAATCTTATGTTTTTGCCTTTCCTTTATTAAAATTTCACAAATTAAAAAGAGGGCAAACATTTCCATGAGAATTTTGCCGAGACATACTGCCTATCCATACCTAAATATGCTTGTAGCTCTGGGAGGGACTCCTTCTTGGGAACTTAGGTGAAAAAGAAACTACGCATCGAAAATGGATCTGCTTTACTCATTTGTAAAATGGAGGGGTTGGACTTACCAGTTCATTGCCTTCCACCTCAGATCCCGGGCTTTGCCTCTGTGATGATTTGGAGGCTGTTGGCACATGCCCTAGAGATGTCTCTTTAGTCCCGTGACCAAGTTTTGCTGATCCATTTATGTTGTTGAGCCCAGTCTAGCACTGTGCAGTATAGTGATACATTGTGATAAAGAATAGTCATTCCCAGGTTCTCAGGGAGGCTTGATATCCTTAGTGAAACCACTAAAATATCAGCCCCATGAGAGAAGAATATGCACCATGCCTGGTGCATAATCATGTTCATTGTCTCTCTGCTGAAATACCCTGGGAAACAGAAATCATTATCCCATCCATTCTCAGTAGGGAAGATGTCACTTTAAGGGAGCAAACATTGGCTCTTCAGAGGTGAACAAATTGTACTCTTTATGCATCACAGTTAAATATACATAAAGGACAAAGTCCTGTGGTATCCTATGATATTAAAATATAGTGGGGGTGATTAGACTAAAGAAAAAAAGGCTTCTTAGGGGCATGGTATGGAAAAACAAAAGTCGAGAAATGGAAGTTATCCTTAAAGTTATAGCTGGGGAGTCTGAGAAAGTCACGGTAACTTGACTTTGGTTATCTGGTGGGCGAGTGGCCTGTCTGGCCCTTGGCCCTGCCCTGACTGACCTTGAAGACCACTATACATTGCAAACTTGTTAGCTGGTTTATAGGGTGCAGCAATGCAGGATATATTATGTTTGTAATACTTAGCCAAATGTTGATGGAGGCACTGGGGAAGCAGGGAGGGGTAAGCCCCAAATGTTTCTTTCTTTCTTTCTTTTTTTAATGTTTATTTATTTTTGAGACAGAGAGAGACAGAGCATGAGTGGAGGAGGGGCAGAGAGAGAGGGAGACACAGAATCCGAAGCAGGCTCCAGGCTCTGAGCTGTCAGCACAGAGCCCAACGCGGGGCTCGAACTCACGAGCTGTGAGATCATGACCTGAGCCGAAGTCGGACGCCCAACCGACTGAGCCACCCAGGCGCCCCAAGCCCCAAATGTTTCTAAGCAGACCATTGAGTTGTACAGATGAATGTCTTGTAGTTGTGCATGTGCTAAATTCATTTTACTTATTTTTATGACAGCAAGGGTGGATCTTTTCAAAGTATATTTTAAAAGGAATTCCTGGGATTCTAAAGATATGACATTGCCAATTGAAGATCCCTGTACTTACTTCTGACTTACATTATTAGCATAGGTGAAATCCACATAGACAGATCGTTGCACACATCTGCTGCTTCCCAGTGATTCATTATTTCTCGGCACCCAAGGCGCTCAGTGCCCTGAAACACTGAATTCTTAGCGTTGAATTCCTGTGATCACTGCAGATAGTGTTGCTAGCTAATGACTCAGGTGGGGGAGATGGAGATTTGTAAGAAGAGCATCGCAGGTTCAGCAGCACCACCGCCCCCCCCCCCCCCGTATATTTAGCCAGAATCTCTGGGTCGTGTTTACTGAGAGTGAGAGTCAAGAACAGAACATCTCCTTGGTGACACATGGTTGTCCCCAGAGCCTCAGCACTGAAGTATTTTCCACTCGAGTCACATAAGGACATGCCGCCACAACCCCTTTGATGTTCCTGACTTCTAATGCTCCAAGTTGAGCAAAGATTAGCAAGGGAATCACAGTTGGACTTAGTCTAATGATGTAATGATTCAGCACAGGAAGTTTCTAGGATGTGAAAGGAAAACAAGGAGGGTGGGAGGTGTCCCCAAAATGGAATGGATCTGAAATTTCAGAGCCCGGCAGGCTGGTCTTCAGAAAAGTTGCAGAGGGAAAGCGTGCTTAAATTGCAATTGGAATGCTTGAGGTTAAGTTAGCATACGTTAGTAAGTCAAGTGTAAGGAAGAACACCTTGGCAGTTGGAGGCATCTGACATTGGAATCAGTTATCAAGGGAAGTGATGCCCTGGCCTTCTCTAAGGCTCTTTCAATGGAAGATTGATTTCTTATCTGTCTGGAATGGACTTAGGATAAGTCTACCTGTAGAGTAAAGTAGTTCCCCCTTATCCGTGGTTTCATTTTCCACGGTTTCAGTAACCCATGGTCAGCCGAGGTCCAGAAGCAGATGATCCTCCCTCTGACACATTGAAAGTCCGCAGTAGTAGCCTCACGACTGGCATGGCACGCCTGTGTCATTGACTTCACTTCACTTCATTGACTTCACTTCATCCCATCACGCAGGCATTTTATCATCTCATAGCTTCCCAAGAAGAGTGAGCACAGCAAAGCAAGATTTTTTTTTAAGGGTTTATTTATTTATTTTGAGAGAGACAGAAACAGCATGAGTGGGGGAGGGGCAGAGAGCAAGAGGGAGAGAGAATCCCAAGCAGTCCCCACACCGTCAGCACAGAGCCCGATGTGGGGCTCAAACTGATGAACCCTGTGAGATCATGACCTGAGCTGAAACCAAGAGTCAGACACTCAACCAACTGAGCCACCCAGGTGCCCCACAAAGCAAGGTATTTTGAGAAAGAGAGGAGACCACATTCACATAACTTTTATTACGGTATATTATCGTAATTGTTCTATGTTATTAGTTTTTGTTGATCTCTTACTGTGCCTGATTTATAAATTACACTTTATCACAGGTATGTATGTATAGGAAAACGTGTAGTTCATGTAGGGCTCAGTACTATCTCAGGTTTCATGCATCCCCTGGGGGTCCTGGAACAAAACCCCTAGTGTAAACATAGCCTTAGCTCCATGAGTCTCTGATTTTTTTTTTTCAAAGCAACTTTTATATACTAAGTTGAAGAGAAGCAGCACCGTGGTTTCGGCACAGACCCTGAATCTTGATTCTGCTCTCTACCCACTGAGAGATCTTGTGGAACTTACCTGAACTTTTGTGTGCCTCTGTTTTACTCATCTGTGAAACAGTACCTATCTGTAGGTCTATAGGTGTTAGGAGGCTTCAGTAAGTTAATACTTAAAATAGTTTTTAATGTTTATTTTTGAGAGAGACAGAGGATGAGTGGGGGAGGGGCAGAGAGGGAGGGAGACAGAGTCCGAAGTAGGCTCCAGGGTCTGAGCCATCAGCACAGATCCCAATGCTGGGCTCGAACTCACCTGAGCTGAAGTCAAACACTTAACCCAATAAGTTAATATTTAATATGCCACCCAAAGGTTTATTAAAATAAAATCTTTTAAAGGCTTAATACATGAAGGCTTTATGTCATCTTTATTTAACAGCTGAAAAAGATTCTTACCAGTGCCTTTGAAGTTGTGTGTGTACCTTGCTATCTCACATCCCCAAGCACATTATTTAAATGAACTTTTGCTTGCTTTTCAAGGATTTCGTGTTGAGAGATTCAGGTGTTTGCAGAGTATGCTTGAATTGTCAGGAGAACCCAAAGAAACAAAACCTGCCCCCTTTTGATGCGTCTGGCATCTTGACAGCTGTGGGTCGGATGGTGTGTTAGTGTTACATTCGGTAACCTAGACGGGCTGCCTCTGAGGACGCTGCTTTTCTGGAAGCTTTCTCAGGTGCTGGCTGTTTTCACTTGCACACCTGATAGAAACCGGAGATGTTGCTGGGGTCCTTGCTCCCAGTTTCTGCTCTCAGACCAGTGTTCCTCTCTCCCTACTCCTTAACACACTGCAGCACTTCTGGGGGCACCTGGGTGGCTCAGTTGGTTAAGCGTCTGACTCTGTTTTGGCTCAGGTCATGATCTCTCGTTTCATGAGTTTGAGCCCCACATGGGGCTCTGTGCTGACAGCACAGAGCCTGTTTGGGATTCTCTCTCTCCCTTTCTCTCTCTCTCTGCCCCTCCCCTGCTCATGCTCTCTGTCTCTCTCTCAAAATAAATACATAAACATTAGGAAAAAAACACCCCAACACTTCTGCAACACATCATTCCTGATGATGCACCCACACAGGTAGCACATCTGTCACCCTCTCCTTGAGCTCCTTGACCTTGTCCTCTCTCCCCCTCCATCCCCCACCTATGGCATCACCCTAATCTAGTGCTTCTCAACCTTCATCATTCAGAGAAGTTGCCCAGAGATATTATTAAACTGCCGCCCAGATTCAGTAGGTCTGGCAGGGGGTCTGAGAATCTGCTGGTCTTACAGGCTCCCAGGTGATACTGAGGCTGCTGGTCCAAGGACCATGTTTCAAGTAATAAGGCTCTTGGCTGTCAGAAGCACCTCCTGCAAATCCTGCTGGCTGTCCCTTCAAAACCGCATCCTGCGGCCATCTGTTTCCAGCACCTCCTCAGCCACCACCCTAGTGCACATCACCCCTATTTCTCACTCTCAAGGGAAAACAGGTTGTAAAGAATTACTCCTGTGGTTGCCTTGGACATGACATGGGTTCCTCGTGGCCACCCACCCTTCTCCCTTTGGTCAGACCCCCACACAACAGCCAGAGACCCTTGAGGAATATAAACAGGATCATAGAACTTTCCTGATTAGAACCATCCAGTGGCTTCCGTTACACTTTGAACAGATCCGAAGGCCTTTCTGGGATCTGCCTTCTGGGTATTTCTCTGCAGGGACCTCCTTCTCTTCCCCAGGGCCTTTGCACACCCCTCTGCCCAGAATGTCTTTCCCGGTTTCAAACAGGCTCTTCTCTGCTGCACTCAGCCCTTGGATCAGATAGCCCCTCTTTAGGGCAACGGGTCCTGCCTGACAACATAATTTAAAATTGTTCCCTATCCTTTCCCAGGTCTGTCACTGTCTGTTCCCTTACTCTGCCCTATTTTCTTTTCTTTTCTTTTCTTTTCTTTTCTTTTCTTTTCTTTTCTT
>NW_026057743.1:0-16024 GCF_023721935.1 Panthera uncia
GAAGATTTTTAAATGCTTTTCTTTGTTAATAGTTCAAACAAATCCGCGTAGTCACCATCAGAGTCTCTACCTGCTGGTGTATAATTACAGACTCCTAGGAATGCTGGCAGCCAGCCGTGTGCTCTCTGTGTTAACACATACGGTGAGAGTTTTAAGTTTATTTAACCAGAGTCTGCATTTTTATTATTTGTTTTGCCAAGAATGCTGAGCTCCACTAGTTTTGTGCCCTGCTACACTATCTAACGTTGTCTTTGCCCGTCATGCCATCATTACATCGTCCCTTGCCTCCCCATCCACGGTTTTGCCTTCTCTGGTTTCACTTACCCACGGTCACCTGTGGTCCAGAAGCAGATGGTCTTCCTCACATGTCAGGTATGGTCAGAAGGTCGGTAGCAGCCCAGCACTATGTCACGATGCCTCGCTTCACTTCACGCCATTCACCTCACTTCATCTCGTCACGTGGGCATTTTATCATCTCATATCATCATGAGAAGAGGAAGGGTGAGTGCAGTACCGGAGGATATTTTGAGAGAGACCAAATCACATAACTTTTAGTACAGTATATTGTTGTAATTGTCCTATTTTATCGTTAGTGATTGTTACTCTCTTACTGTGCCTGATTCATCAATTAAACTCTACTATAGGTATGTGTGTATAGGGAAGAACATAGCATATAGTGTTCAGTGCTATCCACAGTTTCAGGCGTGCACTGGGGGTCTTGTATCCCCTGTGGATAAGGGGGACTATTGTCCTCAGTTTCTCAATCATTGCTTGAACTCCCTTTCTTATACAGCAATTAGTAGAAACTCCACTTCTCCTCTGCTAGGTCGTCTCTGCTGTTAGTGGGCCAGTGGGAGAGACGCCTCTAGTTGAAGCTTATGACAGCATGACGAATTTTGGAGAGGTAGATTGGGTGATTGTGACAGGTTAAGATCGGAGAAGTAATGAAATCAATTCTAAATGGGATTATTTTCTTTAATTAATTAAAAAAATCTTCAGAGCGCATGCGAGTGGGGGTGAGAGGCAGAGGGAAAGAGAGAATCTTTTTTTTTTTTTTTTTAAGTTTATTTTATTTTGAGAGAGGGAGAGACAGAGAGAAACCCAAGTGGGGGAGGGGCAGAAGGCAGAAGAGAGGGAGAGAATCCCAAGCAGGCTCCATGCTCAGTGCAAGATCATGACCTGAGCCAACATCAGGAGTTGGCCGCTCAACTGACTGAGCCACCCAGCTGCTCCTCCTTCTGGGGTTTAGAATTAAAAAATTCTTCTTAATGACAGTAGCAAACCTGTCTTGTATAGAATTATTTAAAAGATGTTTCGGGGGGCGCCTGGGTGGCTCAGTCGGCTAAGCGTCTGACTTCGGCTCAGGTCACGATCTCGCGGTCCGTGAGTTCGAGCCCCGCGTCGGGCTCTGTGCTGACAGCCTGGAGCCCGTTTCGGATTCTGTGTCTCCCTCTCTCTGACCCTCCCCCGCTCATGCTCTGTCTCTCTCTGTCTCAAAAATAAATAAACATTAAAAAAAAATTAAAAAAAAAAAAAAAAGATGTTTCGGTAATTAGTAATCCAGAATAAACATTGGTGGTTTTCAGAACAAAGAATTGTATTTCTGAAAGGCAAAGTTATCAAGTGTACAACTAAAAATGTGTAGTGGTCCTCTGAACACATACCTATTGTTAAAGGTTCTTTGTTCAGGTGTCATGGGCAGCAAATGCTTAGACCTCTGGAAAGTTAAATAAACCCAAATTACATTTATATATGCGTGTTTCATGTATATGTGTACATATGCACTATGTTATATGTGTATGTATGTATACAGCACTTTACAAAGCATTTTCACATGTATTATTTAATTTTGTCATATTTGGCACGCAAATACAGCTTATTTAGAAAACATTAGAGTCAGGGGCGCCTGGGTGGCTCAGTCGGTTAAGCGGCCGACTTCAGCTCGGGTCACGATCTCGCGGTCCGTGAGTTCGAGCCCCGCGTCGGGCTCTGGGCTGATGGCTCGGAGCCTGGAGCCTGCTTCCGATTCTGTGTCTCCCTCTCTCTCTGCTCCTCCCCCGTTCATGCTCTGTCTCTCTCTGTCTCAAAAATAAATAAAAAACGTTAAAAAAAAAAAAAAAAAAAAAAAAAAAAGAAAACATTAGAGTCTCCAAAAGATACACCTTTAACTTTCCAAAATTTTGAATTTCTTGTAAAGAGCACTCATGCAAATCTCTTTCATGTGGAGAGTCTAGCACTGGGAAAGAATGGGATTCTTGGCCTCTGACCTTCCACTTTTCGTGTCTCGGACACGTGAGGATCCACAGAGGAGCCAATTAAATGGGGCGGGGGGAGCACAACACCTCTCTCAGCCTATGGCCTGCATTGCTGAGTGACAGTGTGTTCACCAGCTACCAAATTATAGTCTGATACAATAGAAGAGATGTCACAAGGCACGCCATGATTCATTATCCCATTAATTGTACAGTCTAATTACCACAGAAGTTCAGAGGATGAAGAAACCACTTTAGTTTGTAAAGTTCCATTAGACTCTCAGTGCCACAGGGACTGTAACCACATCCTGTGTGTTGCCCTCCCCCCCACCAGCCCCCCGTGGACTAGCGTATGCCTGTCCTATAGTAGGTACTCAAAACTTTGTTGACCTGAACTTTAGACTGGTGACAAGGACATAAATATCCTATTGAGGACATAACATTTGAGGTGAGTGTAAAGGATGAATAGAACTCTTTAAGTGTAGGTGTAGAGGAGAGAATTCTAGTAGGATTAGTCAGTCAGCAAATGTTAATTAAGCACCTGCTACGTGCAGGCCCTGATCTACGCACTGGGGATACAGCTGCAGGTAGAGTAGTCCCTTGGAAGTAACATTCTGCTGGGGGGGTAGGCAGTGAACACATAAACAAATAAGACCTCATAAGGACTATGAAAATGGTGAAATCAACAGTGTGCTAGAATGACTTTGTGGGAGAGAGAGTGCTTTTAACCAGGATAGTCAGAGCTTTCCAAGCAGAAGGAAGAGCAGTACAAAGGCCCCAGAGAGGTGAATTTAAGTTTGACACGGTAGGAGAAAAGCTGATGTGGCTGGAGATGATCTCTAAGCGGGGTGTGGAAGGAGGCGGGATAAGAGAGCTGGCAGGGGCCGGTCCATGTGGAGCTTTACGCTCGTGCCGAGGATTGGGGCTCATACTTGGTTACAGTGGGAAGCAGAGCCGGAGAAGTACGGGCAGCGGTGGAATGGACGGGGCGTATTTGCAAGAAAGGTAAAGCAGCCTGGCTGGAGGGAAGGTGAAGCGGGGGAGTCCAACCTGAGAAGGCGGGAGACAGGCCAGACTGTCAAATGGAAAAAAAAGGCGGGAGCGGGGTCAAAGGACAGGGAGAGCAAATGGGAAGATCCGCTCAGAGGCTATGAAATGGTGAAATCCTGTACCGAGGTGGTGACGGTGGACGTGAAAAGGAAGACGACACAACAAATACAAGAGTGAGCAAACGAAGGCTTTCTGTGGATCGTTGACGACTCACGTATCTGGGCCAGGAAGAGGGAAGTTCCAGTCAAAGACGTGTGTGGAAATGGACAAATCAGATTTTCTTATTGACGGAGTATATTAGGCTATCAAGGGAAAATGGTGTTGTCTTATATTTAATGCTATTTGAAAACAATTTTAATACTTGTCCCCGAAGATGAAGTAGAGAAATTTCTATATTTATAAGAGATTGCCTAAGAAAAGACCTAAATGTGGCTGGCTTACTCCCTGAAGCAGAATTATCTGAAATACTCAGACGTTTTGAGAATGTTTTGAAAATTGTGGAAACTTTTTTTTTTTTTTTTTAACCTAAGGAAGTTGGAAACTTTTCTCTTGAAATGTCGACTCCTAGAATGGCCTCCATGAGGTAGTTTCCACTCGGGTGTTATTGTTTTAGTTGGCAGTCAGTAGACAGCAGAGATGCGGAGCACAACTACAGCAAAGCCAGTGTTTTGGAAAGAATTTCCAGAGTGCACGGATTTAAGGTACTGTGGAAATTTTTGACCTTAATGCGGTTGAGATCTAGACTGTTTTATCTTTTAAAAGTGAGAAACTGTAACACTCCATGAATCCACTGACTCTTCCCCTTCAGCATGAATTTGCTGAGATACAGTCACATAGGGAACACAGGTTGTGAGCCTCGGGTTTCTGAGAACCCTTCCCCAGTGTGGTGGTCGGTGTCTCACAGCCCATGGAAAGTCGTTCCGGATATTCACCACGGCCGTCGCAGAGTTTGTATCATGGTCGTAACACCTTTATTTAGGGAGTCTCTCAGTGCACCTCCCTGGCTACCGAGTAATAACTGGAGACCTCGAGAGGCCCTGTGACTTTCCTGAATTCCCGTCACACTAGAACCTGGGCGTCGCAATGCCTCAGAGCCTGCCCTCCCTCTGAAATGATGTGTGACCCTCAACTAGAAGGTGCTAACGACTTTCATGTATGTTGACCCTTGGGAAGACAGTTTGAAAAATGATCTCTTCTGGTTCCTGTTCCTGAGACTGGAGCTTACAAAAACGAAAAATTGACACACTCTCATTTGGAAGGTATTTTAGGGACACACGCGGTTGATTTATTTTGTATGAAAAAATTCTGAAGTGAAAATTCAAATGAACAGATTTTTGTCAGTCATGGTTCCAGGTTACAAGTGAGGTCTTACTGATCTTGAAAAGTGACTGCGTCCTGCTAAGATCAAGAAGGTTTTCTGTTTACAGGGCCTAGCTCACAAACAGCTATGCCACCAGTACAGAAGCGTTGCTTCTCAGATTCTCCCACTGTGGTTTCCCTAACGTGGAGGGGAATGAACTCACACAGGGTGGGGGTCAAGTGTGGGATTGATGACCTACCTAGCCTGGAATGGTTCACTTTTTAAATCACATGCTTTATTTTAAATTCATGCACGTTTTGTTTTCACCTCAATGTCCTACAACATTTGTTTTAATATTAAAATTATTCAACTTTATTTAACATAGAAAAAGTTAATATTCCAGGAAGATGTGTTTTATTTAGCCTATGGTTTCACATAACTCTTGGCACACTGCAGCGTTATCCCTGGGGGTATATAAACATACACGAGTTCAAGAAACCTGAGAATAAAGATTTTCTTCCCCCAACTACAAATTCCTCTTACACAGACTTTTGCACTTGCAAATCATTTGGGGGATAATTAGAAGTCCGTAAATCAAGTAATGATTTAGGCCTCCTCACCCTCCTTCAATGGAATAGTTTGAGAGCCTCTGAGGGTAAACCAGGCGGGTCTACCTGCTAGAGGGGAGCGAATGAGCACACTTATCACTCAGTCGGTCCCTTTACTGCTTGGGTGAAGCCGTTGGCTACCATGGTAGTTTTGACTAGGATGCAGTTTTTTATCATATTTTATTAAATGTACCTCCGTAATGGACCATTGGACAATACAAAGCATAAGGGACACGGATGTCAAAATTCAGTTAATGGAAATAAGAGTAGTAATTCAGCAGTGCTTCGAGACAAACTTCACCAAATGCAGGAATTGTCTTCATTTGATCAGTGTTCTCTATAGCGCACACGGTCTTTGTAGGACTTCAAAAACCACAATTTGATACACACACGCAAATACACATACGCGTGCACAACACGATATCCAATTTGCTTTATTGGGAAGAGAGACTATCCCAATATAGAGATTATCCCAATATACAGAGACTATCATAATGTATTATTTGCACAGAGGTACTAAACTTGCTTACCCATTTTACCAGTTGCAACCAAAACATGAAAGTGACTCAGACAGGTTTGTTCTTTAGGTTCAAAATGTAAGCATTTCAAATACCAGGGCGTGAAAAGTTCTTGGCTGTTTCAGACATTATAATCTCAATATGTATGTGGCTTCCCAACTAAGTATGAGATAACAATTTTAAATTAATATAGTGAGTCACTTTTAAAATGGGAAACATTTCTCTTGTTATAATGACTTTTAAAAAAAATAGAGGTATGCTTGACATATAACATTATATTAGTTTCAGGTATACAACATAATGATTCAGTATTTGTATATATAGTGAAATGATCCCCACAATAAGTCTAGCTAATGTCCATCTTTACATAGTTACAAAATCATTTTTTTTCTTGCGATGAGGACTTTTAAGATCTACTTTGTCGCAACTTTCAAATATACAGTACAGTATTACTATAGTCACCATGTTGTCTGTATATTATATCCTCATGATTTATTTTATAACTGCAGGTTTGTACCTTTTGACCCCTGTCACCCATTTCACGCAACCCCACCCCCCTCCCCCCCTGCTTCTGGTGACCACCAGTCTCTTCTCTATATCTATGAGCTTGTTGTTGGTTTTTTTAAGATTCCACATGTAAGTGAAATCATAAGATATTTGTCTTTCTCTGTCTGAGACTTACTTCACTTAGCACAATACTTTCCAGGTCCATCCATGTTGTTTTGAATGGCAAGATTTCATTCTTTGTTATGGCTGAGTAATATTCCGTTGTGTGTGTGTGCATGCCCTGCATACATATACATACATACATATACATACATACACACACACACACACACACACACACACACATTCTTTATTCATCCATTGACAAGACAGGTTATTTCCTTGGCTATTGAAAATAATGCTGCAGTGAACACAAGGGTGTGTATACCTGTTCGAATTAATGTTTGCATTTTTTTTTTCAGGTAAATACCCAGAAGTGGACTAGCTGTGGACCATATAGTATTTCTGTTTTTAATTTTGCGAGGAACCTCCGTACTGTTTTCCATGGTGGCTGCACCAATTTACATTCCCCCCAGCAGTGTACTGGGGTTCCCTTTTCTCCACATCCTCACCAACACCTGTTATTTCTTGTCTTTTTGCTACTAGCCCTTCTAACAAGTGTGAAGTGATATCTCATTGTGGTTTTGATTTGCAGTTTCCTGACGATTGGTGATGTTGAGCATCTGTTGGCTGTCTGTATGTCTTCTTTGGAAAAATGTCTATTGAGATCTTCTCATTTTTTTACTCTATTGTTTTTTTTGTTGGATTTACTCAAGTTCTATGAGTTCTTTATCTATTTTAGATAAATATCGTATATATTATCAGATATATGACTTGAAATATTTTCTCCCATTTAGTCGGTTACCATTTCCTTTTGTTGATTTTTTTTTATAAATATAAATATTACTTAGAATGAACTTCTAAATCAAATTTTAATAATATACTAATATAAAATAAAATATCTTGCTTAAACTTATTTCTTTGTCATAAATCATGCAAAAATGAGAAAATTATTTTTTAAATGTCTTTCCTGGGATGTTTTTAAGATAACATATTCCTTTGAAGGGAGTTTGTGAGTCAAAAAGTTGGAAAATACCGGATACCTATATAGTGACATAGGTTACAGTTTTCTTTACATTGTAGTTCACATGTAACTTATTGGGGTTTTGGGGATCAAATTGAGAGATTCTGTGAACTCTTGATAGACTCTTCTTCAGGAAGTCCTCTCTTCTCTATTATTTACCACTTGCCCCTGAATTTTCCCCTAAAACTCGTTCTCTGCTTACAATTATATGGTTAGATGTGTAATTGTGTCATGTGTGCCTCCCCGCAGGACCGACTGCTCCATGAGGGCAATGGCCACGTATTTTGTTCACCTTGTGCCAAGAACTCATTAGTGGTTCTTCAGAAACTTGGGGAGTACCCTACTCCTGTTACATATTTGTATGTTACCCTTTAGGCAGGTTGTTTATATTTCCATTTGGTACCTTTAGTTTCTGTTGAGTATTTAAGGGGACTTTGATTCCTCATGGTCCATAAAAGGCACACCAAAATTTTGTATAGAATGCTCACCTGTCAGTGTTGGAAACTTACCTGATTGAATGATTGGACTTTCATTGTTCTGATAGAATTTAGAATTAGGACTATGTATGTATAGTATGTATTTAATGTATTCAGGAATTCCAGTGAATATTGTTTGCAGGTCTTAGAGACTAAGTATCTTATTACAGCCTTTCCCTTTATATATCTACTCAATACTGAGTTTGATGAAAAGATCCTGTGTTGGGGAGAGGTTTTGTTTGTTTGTTTGTTTTTTGTTTTTATGAGACGGGTTGGGGTAGTGTTATCTATAACAGAGTAGGGAGGATTGGTTTATTATCTCACTTAAAAATAGCCGAGTTCAGTGATTCTAACTGCTAAGGTATTTTAAAGCTTTGGGGGGAAATTCATAAGTCAGTCATTCATTGAAAATGCCAGTGTAATGCTGGTCCAGCCTTTTTGTTTTTAAACTTTCATCTTCCACAGAGATAGTGTTGTGCTATATAAATATATAGTGCTAAGAGTAGGGGAGGGTCAGAAGGTCGGTCAGATCAAGTGGCAGATACATACGGAGCAGTCCCATATATGACATAATAGCGGCACCGACAACAAAAGGGGACCGTACTGCTTCTGTAATACGTTTTCAATCCCATGAATATTGTCCTCTCCCGTCCTCTGATTCTGACCTTCCCTGGTCTCTTAAACTAAACGAAATATCCCCCTCCCACCACCAAAAAAAGCTGATTCCTTGATTTTTTTTCCCCCTTAAAGGAATTTCTCTTGTGTATAAAATGCTCAGGCTGTGAGTCAGTAGTTTTTGGCATCATTTCTCTGTTAGCTCCTAGTCAGGAAGTTCAGCCAGGGGTTGGAGTGATTGCTAAACACTGAGGACTTCCCAAGACCCATTTTTAAGAGTGAACTAATAATGTGACTCCTGGGAACTTCGAAACTCATCCTTCCTCACTACTGTAATTCTGAGATTCACACAGTTGGCTTTTGTTTTGCGCAATTCCAAATAACGCTTTTGGGTCACATGATTTCTAGGCTAGTAGTATTGTATAGGAGAAGCAAGATCAGTTCCTTATCTGTGCTGTGTTCCATTTTCACAGTCCATATAACAGTCTAAATGTTGTTGATACAGTGTTCTTACTGTGGTGTTGATCTTCGGTCCTTTGAGTCATTTCTAGCGAGAATAAATACCTGACAGCTGTCTCCTCCACCCCTCCCCTCCCCTCAGTCCACTGGGAAATTAATCAAGGGCCAAAATAATTTCTCTTCTTGGTCTTTGTAATTCCACGTGGGGGATTAGGATTACGAGTCCTCAGCTTTCTTATGTTACAACATGAAGCATTTTGTGTTTTCTGGTGAGGGTGTTCATTGAGGATCAATAAGTATTTTCCCATTTTACTTTGTCCCTCTCCCCCCTACTTCTGAGCAGTTTACTTACGGCGGCAAGGAAGTGAAGCACAAGTTACGCTTGGAGGGGTTGCCTGTCAGTTTTAGCTTCGCTGTGTTACCTTAGCAGACTGGCTGCAGGCTAATCTGTTTACATCTGTTTTGAATTGCTCCTTGGTCAGCCAAAAAAGAAGTGGAGGGTATTGCTCTGAAGTGGTGGACCAAATAAGAAAATTTCCTGTTGCAGTTGTCCTGATTTTTAAATTAGTGCCACTCATTCTTTCCTGTTTCCCCCTTACCACACAGACATACCCCGTTGATGATCTGCTTACTTTTAGGGATACACTATCACCACCCTGTATAGCCTCAGGCCCCTGATCTCGCCTAGAACAAAGAATTTCAAGTCTCAAAACTGATAGTAAAGCTCTGGTATTTAAACCATCTCTACAAGACAGACATATGGTTCAGATTAAAGTCTGCTGCTCTGTATTAAGAGAAAGGGATATGAGATACCATTTCAGCCTGCAGACAAATGCTGACCAACCAGGGTGTTGGGGGTTGGAAAGAGACTTAACAGATTACGATAGGAGCCACTTGTGAGTGGAGAAATAAATGACCGTGGGCCACATGAAGAGAGCAACTCCACCCATATGGCTTCTGTTGTGTGGGTGTGAGTATCCATCTTAACCAGTTTCTGCTGCTGTTTTCTTCGGTAACTCTTGAGACTAGTCATCATTTTAATGTTGAATCTGTAGATCATGGGGCTTTCCCGTTGCCAATAAACGATCGGGGACGTAAAGTATCGTTACGGGCATTTTTGTACCAGAGAATTTTCTGAAACTGTTACAAACTGGTCACCGCCATATGTGTGGTTACCATGTGATCATTCATACAAAGTCGTAACATCATTGACTGTATTCCTTACGGTGTACTTTTCATCTCTGTGACTGACTTATTTTATATTTGGACATTGGTGCCTCTTAATCCTCTTCACCTATTTCGCCTGTCCCTCTGCCCTCTTCCCCTCTGGCAACTACCAGTTCTCTGCACTTACCTGTGTGTTTCTGTTTTTATTGTTGTTGTTTGTTCATTTGTTTGTTTTGTTTTTTAGATTCCACATGTGAGTGAAATCATAGGGTATTTGTATTTTTCTGGCCGACTTATTTCACTTAGCACAATACCCTCTAGATCCGTCCATGTTGTCACAAGTGGCAAGGTTTTGTTCTTTTTTATGGCTGAGTAATACTCCATTGTATTTACATACCACATTTTCTTTCATTCATCTATTGATGGACATTTACGTTGCTTCCATATCTTGGCTATTGTAAATAATGCTGCAATAAACATGGGGGTGCATATATCTTTTTGAGTTCGTGTTTTTGTTTTCTTTATGTAAATACCCAGAAGTGGAATTGCTGGACTGCATGGTATTTCTATTTTTAGTTTTTTGAGGAACCTCCATGCTGTTTTCTAGATTTGGCTCTCCTGGTTTACATTCTCACAAACAGTGCATAAGGATTCCCTTTAGTCTACATCCTGGTTAACACTTGTTGTATCTGACTGGTGTAAGGTGATACCTCATTGTGGTTTTGATTTGTATTTCCCTGGTGATTAGTGATGTTGATTATCCTTTCCTGTGTCTGTTGGCCATCCACCTGTCTCTTCTTTGGAAAGTGTCTATCCAGGTCCTCTGCCCATTTTTAATGGCAGGAAAATATTACAAAGGCTGTTGCCCTTGAGGTTAGTGTCTGTGTTTTCTTTTAGGAGTTTTATGGTTTCGGGTCTCACATGTAGGTCTTTAATCCACTTTGAGTTTATTTTTGTGTATGGTGTAAAAAAGTGGTCTAGTTTCATTCTTTTGTATGTAGCAGTTCCCATTGTGTGTTCTTGCTTTCTTTGTCATAGATTAATTGACCATATAAGTATGGGTTTATTTCTGGGCTCTGTTCTGTCCCATTGAGCTATGTGTCTATTTTTGTACTAGTACCATATTTATTGTTGGATTACTGTAGCTTTGTAATATAGTTTAATATCTGGGATTATGACACCTCTAGCTTTTTCCTTCTTTTTCAAGATTGCTTTGGCTGTTCAGGGTCTTTTGTGGTTCCATACAAATCTTAGGATTTTTGTTCTAGTTCGGTAAAAAATACTGTTGGCATTTTTACAGGGATTGCACTGAATCTGTAGATTGCCTTGGATAGTATGGGCATTTTAATAATATTAGTTCTTTCAATCCATGAGCATGATATATCTCTCCATTTATTTCTGTCCTTTTCCATTTCTCTCATTAATGGCTTACAGTTTTCAGAGTATACAAATTTCAGCTCCTTGGTTAAATTTATTCCTAGGTATTTTATTCTTTTTTGATGTAATTGTATATGGGATTGTTTTCTTAATTTCTCTTTCTGCTATTTTCTCATTAGTGTATAGAAACACAGTAGACTTCTCTATACTGATTTTGTATAGTGCAGCTTTACTAAATTCATTTATTAGTTCAAATAGTTTTTTGGTGGAGTCTTTTAGGGTTTTCTATATACGGTATCGTGTCATCTGCAAATAGTGCCAGTTTTACTTGTCTGATTGTGACTAAGCTTTTCAGTACTTTGCTGAATAAAAGTGGTGAGAGCGTACATCCTTGTCTTGTTCTGACCTTAGAGAAAAAGCAGAGTTAGCTGTGGATTTGTCATAGATGGACTTTATTATGTTGAGATATGCTCCTTCTGTGCCCTCTTTGTTGAGTTTTTATAATGTATCAATGTTGAATTTTATCAAATTATTTTTCTGCATCTATTGAGATGATCATATTAAAAAATTTTTTTTAATCTTTATTATTGAGAGAGAGAGAGAGCGCAAGCAGGGGAGGAGCAGAGAGAGAGGGAGGCACAGAATCTGAAGCAGGCTCCAGGCTCCAAGCTGTCAACACAGAGCCCAATGTGGGGCTCAAACCCACGAACCATGAGATCATGACCTGAGCCGAAGTCGGATGCTTAACCGACTGAGCCATCCAGGTGCCCCAAGATGACCATATGATTTTTTACCTGCATTTTGTTAATGTGGTATATCGTGTTGGTTGATGAGTATATATTAAACCATCCTTGCATCCCTAAGATGAATCCCACTTGATCGTAGTGAATGATCCTTTTAATGAATTTTTCAATTCAGTTTGCTAATATTTTGTTGAGGATTTTTGCCTCTGTGTTCATCAGGGACCTTGATATGTAGTCTTCTTATTTTGTGGTGTCATCGTCTGGTTTTGGTATCAGGGTAATGCTGGCCTCTGAAGTGTTCCAAAACATTCTGAAGCATTCCTTCCTCTGCTATTTTATGGAATAGTTTGGTATTAATTGGTAATAATAGGTATTAACTTTTCTTTAAATGTTTTGTAGAATTCATCTGTGAAGCCATGTGGTCCTAGACTTTTGTTTGTGGGGAATTTTTGATTACTGATTCAATTTAATTACTAGTAGTTGATCTGTTCACATTTTTCATTTCTTCCTGACTCATTCTTAGAAGATTCTATGTTACTAGTAATGTATTCATTCATTATACATTGTCTGATCTGTTCGGCAGGTAGTTTTTCATAGTAGTCTTTTATAATCCTTTATATATTTGTGGTGTTGGTTGTTACTTCTCTTTCATTTCTGATATTATTTATTTGAGCCCTCTCTTTTTCTTGATTAGTCCGTCTAAAGGTTCATCAATTATATTTTTGTCTCCATTTCATATATGTCTGCTGTGATCTTTGTTATTTCTTTCCTTGTACTAAATTTGGGCTTCATTCTTTGCCTGGTTCTTGTAGGTGTGAAGTTAGATCGTTTACTTGAGATTCTTCTCAATTCTTGAGTGAGACCTGTGTTGCTATAAAATTTCCTTTCAGAAGTGCTTTTGCTGCATCCCAAAGATTTTGATCCCATGTGTTTCCACTTCCGTTTGTCTCCAGGTATTATCTTATTTCCCCTTTGATCTCTTTGTCGGCCCCTTGGTTGCTCAGTAGCATGCTTTTCTTATAATTGATTTCTTCTTTCGTAGCGTTGTGACGGGAAAAGATGTTTGATAGGACTTCAGTCTTTTCCAGTTTTTTGTGACTTGTTTTGTGATCTGCCCTGGACGGTGTTTCGCCTGCACTTAAAAAATACTGAGCACAGAAATTCTTTCTAGGGCTTCGGTTCAAAACGACAAAGAATCTATAGTTAATTTTTTGAATATACGTTGACTCTATTCCCTTCTTTGCCGTCCGTTTCTGTTATTTTGTTGTTGCTATTCTTGCATTTTACTCATATTGAAGTTGCCTCCCTTCAGTTTTTCCTGTATCCTGCACCAGTGTCTGGTCTAATAGCAATCTTCTTCCTGAGCCTTGTGAACTACACTTTAGCTTATGATAGTGTAGCTGATTTTACTTGTGCCCCCTAACTAGGATGGTCCACGGTTGACGTGAGCTGAGGAGACTGGGTATTCTGGTATATTCTCTAGGATGATGTAGTTCTAGAAAGCAAAGAAAAAAGATAGTTATTGAATACAAAGTGACTGTGATTTTAAAGAAATAGTTAGGCTCTGTCCATTCTCTGGCTTGTTACCTATGGGATTTGAATAATTAAAGGTTATAATCAGAAAATAAAATACATTCCACACTTAGGGGAGAGTGAAGATTAATTATCTGAAAGATTTGCCAAAATTATGTCAACTGTCAGTTGTCCAGTTTTGTCTGTTTGTTTCAACTGTTTTGTTTTGTTTTTTTCTTTTTTCCCTCCTCTTCTGGTCATCCACGTTTTTTTGACTTGCTAGTATATCAAGTCTGTTTACCTTAGGTTGAACATATTGAAGGAAAGGAAGGGAGATCTAAATCTCCTTACTGGTGTTGTTCTTTGTTAGTAACTCTTGTTAAATTAGGGGGAAAGGTAGCATTATAGAAAAAATGAATTTTTAAGTTATAAGAAATGTGTCTTAGTCCATTCTGGCTGCAGTAACAAAATACCACAGCCTGGTTAGCATATAAATAACAGAAATTTATTGCTCACAGTTCTGAAGGGATTATATAGATCCTTCAAATATTTACTCCTTTTAAATTGTATTTGAGTACACTGTAAACTTTATGGTTGTATGTAAATTCTTCATAGTTTGTAGGATTATGGTTGTCTTCAAGAAAAACATCAGTGCAATCTCTGTTTTAACAAGTAGCTCCCAGGTCCTGTCTTCTTACCTGTTCACAAAGAGCTGCTTGGAGTCCTCACGCATTTATGTCCCTTTTGATGCTTATCTCTATTTGCCTCTTCTTCTCCCTCCCTCTCTGTCCTTGGTTGACCAGTGAACCATTTGTAAAATATTTCTTGAGTGCCTTGTCTTGTGCCAGGCACTGTTCTAGGTGGTGTAAGAAATCAGTGATGAGAAAAACAGCCTGATCCCTGCTCTTCGGAGCCCTGATGACGGTGGAGCTTAGATCCCAGTGAAATTGTCCTGCATGGCAAGAAATAGAAGTGGGGAAGAAAAAGGATCCTATTCTTTTCTCCATTTTCATTATGGAATACTACACATATAGACAGAAATGTCAATTAACCATATATATATATATATATATATATATATATATATATATACACTTTAACGAACCACTATAAAAGCAAAGCCCTATGCAGTTACCACTTGGATCAAGAAATGAATAATTTCATCAGCCTAGACTGTACCTTCCCATCCCGACTTCATCCTTGCTTCCAAGAGGTAATCACTGTGTCAATTTTTGTGTTTTACCACCTGTGTAATGCATCCCTCAGGAGTTTTGCTCCACGAAGTGCCATATTTATTGGATATAATGTGGAGTGGGCTCATTCATCATGCATTTTGCTTGTTCTTGAACTACGTATGAATGGAATCATACTGAATGTATTGCTTTGTGTCTTACTTCACTCGACACAATGTTTGTGAGATTTATCTGCGCTTGTATAGCTGAGATTTATTCACTTGTATTTCTTTATAGTGTACCATGATACGAATATACCAGAAGTCATGTTTTCATCGTATCTTTTGATGCATATTTGGATTGTTTTCAGTTTGGACATTCTTAGGCATTTTGCCTTGTGCACTCTTAAACGTTCATGTGCATTCTTAAACATTTATGAGTCTAAACCGAAGAGTAATGTTGCTGGGTCATACAGTGTGTCCATCTCCAGCTTTTGCTTGTGATGCCAGCTGGTGTCGCGTGTCCACGTGTGCTTCCACTCCTGTGTGTCCTCATCACTCCTGGGTGTTACTACACATCGTAAGTTTTGCAGTCTGCTGAGTATTTAAGTGAGTGTGTAATCTCATGTGGTTTTAGTTTTTTAATTTTTCTCTCCAGTAATGAGACTAGACTCTTTTCCATGTCTTTTGGCCTTTCTTTTGTCATGTGTCTGCTTCAATGAGTCTTTTGCCTGTTTTTCTAGTGGGTTTTCTTTGTTACTGAGTTACAGGAGTTTTTGTTTCAATAGTAAGTATATGAGTCTTTGTTGTATGTGTTACAAATATTTTCTTTCATTTTGTGGTATCTCATTTTACTCTTTTTAAAATGTCTTTCAGTGAGTTGACATTTTAGTGTAATTTTAATGTAACCAAATTTGCCATTTTTTCCTTTGTGATTAGTGCTTTTTGTTTCTTGTTTAAGAAATCTTTCCATCCCTCGAAGCTTTAAAGATCTTCACTTTTATTATTTCGTAAAACTCTTGTAGTTTTACCTTTTGCATTGAGTCTGTGATCCACCGGGAAGTGACTTAAGGATATAGTGTGAGGAAGGGGTCCTATTTAATTTTTTTTTTTTTTTTTTTTTTTTTTTTTTTTTTTTTTTTTTTT
>NW_026057744.1:0-16561 GCF_023721935.1 Panthera uncia
AAGCCCCACATCAGGCTCTGTGCTGACAGCTCAGAGCCTGGAGCCTGCTTCCGATTCTGTGTCTCCCTCTCTCTCTGCCCCTCCCCCGTTCATGCTCGGTCTCTCTCTGTCTCAAAAATAAATAAAACGTTAAAAAATAAAAAATAAAAAAAAAGCAATGTCTATTATCTTCCTGGGAACTTCAAGGGAAAAAAAAAAATCGCTTGCGTGCACTAAAAGGATTTACGGTTCCAATATGCGCTGGTATTTCATCAAAGTGCCGAGAAACACCTCCAGAAAACAGAAAGAGCTTGAAAGAGGCAACCACAGAAACTAATGAGTGCTGTCTGGTTTTCTAAATTGAGTTTCAACTACCCAGGAACATTCCATTTCCCAAGACAAGAATGGTATGGACTAATTACCTGGAAATCTGTTGAGTTACAAATACAAATAAGCCCAGCCTCCACACGGACTGCTAACACATGTGACAATCACTGTATTATGCAGGCACTACAGGATTAAATCCAAGGAGACACTTCCCAGAATCAGCATCTTCAGGAAAGTCTGTCAGGGCTGAGAAGTCAATGAGACACAGCCTCAGTCTTTCCTTCCGTTGCCACTGGCCACCTCCACCTGGATTCCTGCTATTCTTCCATCGTCTACACTCAGCTGATGGTACCACCATGCTCCCAGGACTCAAGCCGGAAACTGGAACTGCCCCATATGTGGTCTCACCAAGTCCCTCCAAAATCACTTCTTCTTTGAGCTCCTCATGATTCCCCATCTACAAGATTGCGTTGGAGTCCTGGTTGGTTTCCCTGCTGTTCTCCTCGACCTCCAGAGCCACTCCCTCACAGGAGTGACCTTCCAAACACAGAAGCTGGGCACGTTACTGCCCTGCTTAAAATCCTGCAGTGAAGGCACAGATGCCTCCTGATCTGGCTCCTTCCTTGCTCTGCGACATCTCATCTTTCACGTGTACCCATAAATACTGTTCTCGAACTACACCGTGCAGTTCCCACGGCATCCACCAGACAGATTCCTAATCATCTTTCAGAAGCCAAACCTGAGGTCGGTCACCTTCGCTGTGAAGTCTTCTCTGCCTGCCCGAGATCCACTGCTACCTTCTCTGGCTACTTTGTAGTTTGCTCACAGCTCTACTACGGTGCAGAACACCCTGCATGACAAACGTGCATGTATTTGTACAACGTCCCACAATCGACGAGCTCTCAGAGGACACAGCTGTTTCTTAGTTATTCCTGAGTCTGTCGTGTCTAACACAGTGCCTGGCAAAAAATAGTGCTCAAGAAATGAATGCTGAATTGCAAAGCTACAGCCCCTGAACTATGTCTCCTGGGCATCAAATAAGATAGATCTACAGTGAAGCTCAAGTCACAATTAGGGAAGCACAAAGAGAGAGAGAGAGAGAGACAGAGAGAAGGAAAGGGAAATCAGGAAAGCAAGAAAAGAAAGGCTTCACGTTGAGAGTAAGTAGCTACCACCAAGTTTTCAAACAAAACCTAGAACCAAGTTTACCTATCCATGTTCACTAAAGTATCGTACCCAAGAAAGGTCACTGGAGCCCCTTCAGCAGAGTAAACAAAACAGAAAGGAGACTATCACACACAGTGGCAGGCTGCACTGTGCCCCCAAACTCGAAGCCCCAACCCTAGCACCTCAGAACGTGACCCTTTGGGAGACAAGATCTTTAAAGAGGTAATTAAGTTAAAATGAGGTCCTTAGGGAAGGGCCCTAATCCAGTAAGACTGGAGTCCTTAGGAGAAGAAGGTGGAGTGGGTGTGTGCACAGAAGGCCAGCTATGAAAAGAGGCAGGAAGGGGTGAGGGCAAGCCAGGGAGAGGGGCCTGGAATCCGTCCCTCCCTCACAGACCTCAGAGAAAACCAACCCCACCAGCACCTTGATCTTAGACTTCTAAGCTCCAGAATGGTGAGAAAATACATTTCTGTTGTTTAAGGGGCTCAGTCTGGGACATTTTGTTACAACAGCCCTAGGAAACTAATCTTATCCTATACAGGGGATTTGGTTAAGGAAAAGAAAAAACCTGGGGTCAGGGGCACTGTCTTCCAGTATTTGAAAGGCTGGTGGGTAGAAAAGGAATCAGTCATTTTTTCTAGGATTTGTGCATTCCATCTTGGAATAAGGAAGGACTAATAACAGGATACATTAACCTTAAAGATAACCTTCTGGTCCCCATACTCTATGATCATTAAAAAAGACATTTTTCTTAAGATGTCTGATTACAGACAGAGCTAAGATCTGCCTCTTACGAGTTCAAAATACTTCCACAAATGGCTGGTATTTTGTGTTGTACTTCATCTAAAACATTGCAGTATGGCCGAGACCGAGCCAGGTCAAAACTGGAGTTCAGGTACTTCTGTTCAGGTACTCCTGGTCCCCCACCACCGTCACCACCATGTAGATTTCCTTTCCTCCACTGCCTGGCATTCAGGGTGAAGGGCTTCCTGATAAACAAATTCAAATCTGTCCATTCACAGGGTTCGCTATATATACAGGCATATAGGTGTAGAGGGAGAGGAGCAGGGGAAGAACACTCCAAGGAGGAAGAGAAGAGTCCTGAGAAGGACATTCAGGGCCAAAGACCACAGCCAAGTGCTGGCCCTGATACTGCATGGGGTCCTGGTGCTGCATGGTGGTCGCTGGCTGAACCCGCATGAGCAAGGTGCTCTCTACCGGCCAAATGCATGTCATGGGGACAGCAGGTATGTGTCGGATCGGTAGAGCTGCCCTCTTATATTCTGCACAACTTCTGGACTTAACAACATAGCGCTGGCCACTCTACAACAAGAACAGCAGAGGCAAAATGTCTCAATAACTTTGGGGAAGCATGTGATGCAGCAACATACCCCTGGAGTGTGGAGTCGTCCTCGCAGCTGAGCAGCAGAGTGGAATGGCATGCTGGCCGGGAACAGTAGTGGCTCAGAAGCCACTTGGCAGTGGAGGCAGAGTTCTGGCAGTAGAGCATTGACAATCCAGGCTGGGCAAGCACGCAGGCACAGCATTAACAGGTAGTCAATAGAGTGAGCCAACATTCAAGGTCATCAGGTTTAGGACAAGCAAGAGGTGGGACCGGTGCAAGTGGTACCCCCCCCCCCAGGGGGGACATTATTCCAGGACAGCCAGGAACAAGGGGCCAGCAACATGAACTCAACCTTGGAGGATCCTGTAAGAGCATACAAGCTGTATCCTAAGTGCATGGTTCTACTAAAAGATATGGGGACTGTTGAAATGTGGCGTGAGTTCCTTCTGTCATGTAGGTGGACGGTACAGAGCTCTGGAAGTTGAGTTTTAAAAATAAACATGTCCTTATTGGTATCCACAGCTGGTGAGGTCTGAGAACATTTACTATGCAAAAACTCTACATTAAGAACATGTTCTTTAAAGCACATTTCCAAGCATATACTTATAAAGCAACCCGGTAGAATGCCATTAAATCTGGGCAGAGTGCCAAATGGAACATGACAGAATAGTGATTCGGGGGAGATTCAAGGTCAGCCAGAGGATTTCCAACTAATCACCACCGATGGCTCTCAAGAAGGCTCTGACCCTTAAGCCCAGATTCCCAGAGGAAAGCTTTGTCTGAGTAAGGCCTTCAGAAGCGTGCTGAAGGGAACATGTCTCTGGAGAGAAATGTGTAGTACAGGGTACAAGAAATCCAGAACACTCTGGCTTAGTTCAGAGAACACTAGTTCTCCTAGTTCCTAGGACAAGCTGGGAGAAGAGGTTCAAGAATAGGAGCCAATGACTGAGACCTTGGGTCCTGTTTCTTCCAGCAACTAACCATTTGGCTTTATTTTCTACCTCTCTGCCTGTGTTTCTTCTATCATCTGGCAGTATTCACATCTAACTTACTGACCAACCAGTAACGGGAGGCTCAAATGAGAGAGCAGATGTTTCTTGAAAAGGTCCAAGTGTACAGAAATAAAAGGTATTATTTATCAAGTTTAAATCACCTCTCAAGAAATACCAAGTCCCATCTGTCCGTGGGAAATTTACTGAGTGTTTACCATATTGCAGGATGGCTAGGCACTGGAACCAATGTAAAATATTGCAACCCTTTGCTCCTCTCACAGAGATAGATGTTCATGAAAAAATTATAACACCATGAGAGAATCATTATACCAGAAACAAGCAGAAAGTATCGGAAATAAAAAAAGATGATGTGAAGAGGTTTGCTACAGTAATATTTAAACAAATGCAGACAACCTAATAACTTATAGAACATTCATATGATAGAATACTAAACAGCCACTAAATGGAAGTTTTTATGAAGAAGTTTGAATGACATGAAGATATTTTAGAGAAAAGTAGTACACAAAACAGACGATGTGGAATAAGACAAATCCTGCCAAAATTAAATTCATAAAACTCCCTCTTCTGGCTCTGATGAGTTACTGTACCAGACTGGCTCTCCCACTGTTAATACTTAGGAAACTGGACAAAATGTACAAAACATTTTTCAGATATTGGACAACAAGCAGTACAGGAAATGAGGCAAGAAATGCAATAAGCACAATATCAATATGTAAAAATGAGCTGTATTTTTATACACAATTGGCCACTGTGTATAGAACAATGAACTGCCAAACGCAATGAAAAGCACAACTTATAAGACCACTGAAACATACGTGATTTAGGATAAATTTAACAAGATATTCCAGAGACCTATTCACTGTAAACTAAAAATATGCTGCTAAAAGAAAGAAAATCTAAATAAATAAGGAAATCTACTACATTCATAGATTAAAGTGGATAATGAGATTTCAATTCTCCATATATTGTTTTATAGATCCGATGCAATCCTAATCAAAATCCCAGCAAACTTTTTGCAGAAATTAACAAACTAATTCTAAAATGTACATAAAAAAGAGGTGAGGCACCTGGGTAGCTCAGTCAGTTAAGCGTCGGACTTCCGCTCAGGTCATGATCTTGCAGTTCATGAGTTTGAGCCCAGCATCGGGCTCTGTGCTGATAGCTCAGAGCCTGGAACCTACTTCAGATTCTGTGTTTCCTCTCTCTCTGCCCCTCCCCTGCTCGCTCTCTCTCTCTCTCTCTCTCTCTCTCTCAAACATAAATAAAACATTAAAAAATAATAAAAAAATAACATGTATATAAAATGAAAATGACCTAGAACAGCCATAGACTTACTATAAAACTTCAGTAATTGAGACCATATAGTATTGGCATAAGAACAGCACACAGATCAGTGAAACAATAAACAGAACAGAGAGTCCAGAAATAACAGATCAACAAAAATATGGCCAATTAATTTCTTCATAATAGTGGCAAGAAAAATCAATGGGGAGTGCTGGAAAGCCCTTCTGAAAGATGATGCTGGAAGAAACATATAGCAATATGGAAAAAAGAGATAAACTCTGACCCCATCTCACATCATACAAAAAAGTAATTCTAAATGAATTACAGACCTAAATCTAAGAGCTAAAATTCTAAAACTTTTAGAAAAAAACTGATGAAAATTGTCTTTGCAACTTTGAGGAAAGTATTCTTAGAGAGGACATAAACAGCACTAACTATACGGGGAATGAGATAAATTGGGCATCATCAAAATTGAAAACCGCTGTTCTACCAAAGACATCATTAAGAAAATGAATATGCACCCCACAGATCTGGAGAAAATATTTGTACTACACATAGCTGACAAAAAGCTTATATCCAAATAGAGAAAGAGCTCTTGGGGTGCCTGTGTGGCTCAGTTGGTTAAGCATCTGATTTTTTATTTTGGCTCAGGTCATGATCTCACAGTTCATGAGTTCAAGCCCCACATTGGGTTCTCTGCTGTCAGTGCAGAGCTCACTTCTCTCTCTGCCCCTCTCCTGCTCGCTCTCTCTCTCTCTCTCTCAAGAATAAATAAACATTTAAAAAGAAAGAGCCCTTAAAATTTTTATTAAAAAACCATAAAAAATGTGCAAAAGAGCCTAACAGCTACTTCACAAAAGTAAACAGAAGAATGGTCAATAACCACATGAGAAGGTGTTCAACATCATCAATCATGAGGCAAATACAAATTAAAACCCTGACAAAATGCTTAAAGGGCTAGTATCCAAAATGTAAAAAGAACCTATAAAACTCAACACCCAAAAAATAAATAATCCAATTAAAAATGGGCAGGGGGCACCTGGGTGGCTCAGTCAGTTGAGCATCCGACTTCAGCTCAGGTCACGATCTCACAGTTCATGGGTTCGAGCCCTGCATTGGGCTCTGTGCTGACAGCTCAGAGCCTGGAGCCTGCTTCGGATTCTGTGTGTCCCTCTCTCTCTGTCCCTCCCCCACTTGCGCTCTGCCTCTGTCTCTCAAAAATAAACAAACATTAAAAAAAAATTTTTTTTAATGGGCAGAAGATACAACAGACATATCCCCAAAGAAGACACCCAGATGGCCAATAGACACATGAAAAGATGCTCAACACCACTCATCATCAGGGAAATACAAATCAAAACCACAATGAGATACCACCTTACACCTGTCAGAATCACTAAAATCAACAACACAAGAAATAACAGGTGTTGGTGAAGATGCAGAGAAAGGGGAACCCTCTCACACCACTGGTGGGAATGTAAACTGGGGCAGCCACTGTGGGAAACAGTATGGAGGTTCCTCAAAAAGCTAAAATCAGAACTACCTTACGACCCAGCAATCACACTACCCTCTGCCTCCAGGACCAGCCAACACTCTATTTTGAGCTTAGCTCCTTATTACCGATCAACCATGAGCTCCCAGATTCATCAGACTTATTCCACTGAGGTGAAGGCTGTTGTCAACCACCTGGACCACATGCACCTGCAGGACTCCTACACCTGCCTCTCTCTGGGCTTCTATTTGGCCCATGACGATGTGGCTCTGGAGGGCATGAGGGTGCTGAGTGCCTCGTGAAGATGCAAAACCAGTGCACCGGCTGCGCCCTCTCCAGGGCTTGCAGAAGCCATCCCAAGATGAGTGGGGGTAAAACCCTGGACACCATGGAAGCTGTCCTGGCTCTGGAGAAGAGCCTGAACCAGCCCCTTTTGGATCTGTATGCCCTGGGTTCTGCCCGCACAGACCCCCAGCTCCGTGACTTCCTAGAGAACTACTCCCTAGACAGGAGGTGAAAGTCATCAAGAAGATGGGCGACCCCCTGAAGCACCCCCGTGGGCTGGACGGCCCCAGGCGGGGCTGGGTGAGTATCTCTTCAAGAGGCTCACCCTCCAGCACGACTAGGAGCCTCAGGAGCCCAGCAGCATTTGAGGGGCCCCTCTGGCAGCCCCCTGGGGCCACGGCTGGTGCCTGATCCTCTCCCTGCAGTCACTAGGTAGCTTTTTAACAACCTAGAGCCTTCTCCCAAGCCATAGACCAAATGGAAACAATAAAGCTTTTTGCAACCAATAATAATAATAATAATAATAACAGCAGAATTGCATAGGATTTCACCAAGCACAGGAGAGAGAAATCATTTCATGTAGAAAGAGAACTTCTCCAGAAGTATAACTGAGGATGCATTAGTAATATGCAGAAACCAGCCTACTCCAGGCAGGATATTTAAGTTGTAATTAGAGGGTGGAGCTTTTCTGTCACCAGATCTTGACTGAAACAGGAAAAATTTCTACTCAAGTCTGGCACTTCAGTGCATCAATAATGGAAGGACCTTGGATTCAGACTTTTTCAAGGGATTCACTGGAATGGCAGAGTTCACCTCTGCAAAAAGAACCACCCGCAGCTTCCCCCGCACACAGGAACGGCGAACCAGTGAGGTCTGATGCTCACCACTGACAAATGACGCTAGTAACCCTCAGTGAGAAGCATGGCTCCAGCCACAGGCTCTGGGTGGGCCTGGGTCGTACTGGTGACGGTACCATCTGCTCCGAGAGGTTCGGTTCTCACCTCAGCTTTTATGCATTCATTTGTAATAAGCCCAGAAAGTCCAAGTTGGCAAGCTCTTTCCTGGCTCTTTAGAGTCTACTGCTTTGATAAAAGAAACCAAATACCATTTTTTCTTGTTTTGCAATTATGTATGTACATATAAATCTTCCTTCCGTCTTTCTTTAAACATAAAATTTCAAGGGGCGCCTGGGTGGCTCAGTGGGTTAAGCACAGGACTTTTTGGCTCAAGGTCATGATCTCGTGGCTCATGAGTTTGAGCCCCTCATTGGGCTCTGTGCTGGCAGCTCAGAGCCTGGAGCCTGCTCTGGATTCTGTGTCTCCCTTTCTCTCTACCCCTACCCCACTTGCCCTCTCTCTCTCTCTCTCTCTCTCTCAAAAATACATAAACATTAAAAAAAAAATCAAAAAAAATTTCAAAACTGTAAATTGAATCTAGAATCACTAATCTTGGACCCTCTTCAGTTATGTAGAGTTACACTGTTTCTTAACGTGGTTTTCTTCTCTTTAATAGTCTAGGTTCCTCATTGGCTGAGTCAAAGAGCTCCTTACTGTATTGACTTTTGTTTCTAAAACATTTGGGGTGCATGGGTGGCTCAATCGGCTCAGGTCATGATCTCACAGTCCGAGAGTTCGAGCCCCATGTCAGGCTCTGTGCTGATAGCTCAGAGCCTGGAGTCTGCTTCCGATTCTGTGTCTCCCTCTCTCTCTGCCCCTCCCCTGCTTGCACACTGCCTCTGCCTCTCTCTCTCTGCCTCTCTCTCTCTCTCTCTTTCTCTGTCAAAAATAAAAACATAAAGAAGATTTTTTAAAAATCCCATACTGCCACTGCACGGCAATGCCTCAGTTCACCGTCACCCTTTGCTTAGAACCCACATCTGCTTTACAGAACTTTTTCACGGTCTTTTTAATCGTCGGAATCTCAAAATCTTCCAGAAACTGCCTACTGCTGACCTACTGCCATGTACAACAGTGCTTCTCAAACTGATGCGCCCTTGAGTCCCCTATAAACATGGTAACTGCGGACCCTGATGCATTACGTTGGAAGGGAAGCTCTTTGGCTCTAGAGCCCACAGGATGCTCATGCCCCCACTTTGTGCACCACACACTGCCCAGCACGCCGAACAAGGGCTCTTGCTCACCCAACTTTGGTTTTTCTCCACATATATACCCTTGGGGCAGGGCAGACTCTTCAGAAACAGTTTATTTCCTTGAACTTGACTAAGAGATTCCTCAGGCTAAAATGATCTAAGTTACATTCCTAATTTGCACTGGTAACCTTGCATGCTTAACCCTTCTTGGCACCTTCCTTATCCTTTGGATTCTGTCACCTTCATGTTCTTAGCTCGGTGTGCTTGCACACAGCAACTTTTTCTGTAGTAGACCTTCCAGATCCACACTCATTAATCTTTGCAGGTCTTGTTTAAAATTTAAATCTGGGGCGCCTGGGTGGCTCAGTCGGTTGAGTGTCCGACTTCGGCTCAGGTCATGATCTCACAGTCTGTGAGTTCAAGCCCCGCGTTGGGCTCTGTGCTGATGGCTCAGAGCCTGGAGCCTGCTTCCGATTCTGTGTCTCCCTCTCTCTCTGCCCCTTCCCTGCTCATGCTCTGTCTCTCTCTGCCTCAAAAATAAATAAAAACATTAAAAAATTTTTTAAATTTAAATCTTTCCTCTCTGAGTTGTTAATCATGATTCCAGATGAGAAAATTAAAATACCCTCCTTTCTTCCATATTAGATAAATACAGATATATAGAAATAGGGGTGTGTGTGTATATACACATACATACACATATACATATGCATATATACATGTTTACGTACTGACCTACTTAAGGAAAATGAAAGTCCAAATACTGTCAAGGTTTGAGAAGGCAAACACATTGCCCAGCTCCACGGGGCTAGAAACCAAATTCCATAAAATAGGTAGAAAAATAAAAAGGTAGTAATCCTGTATTACATCTAAATACTTCAGATATTTAAACCATTCTGTGAACTGGGCTCTGTTCCACATAGAAAATTTCAAGACAGCTCATTGTTCCTACTGCTCTCCACTTCCCAGTCTCACCTGCCAGTCTAACCTAATCCTTATTCCTCCCCCTGAAACTCTGCCCTTGGGGCTTTATATGTCTCCTTCCTAGGTACACGTTCTCCCATTTGAAAATTTACTTCAGGCCATCCTTTGCTGGTCTGATGTTAATTGGACTCTGTTTCCATGAAACTGTTGGAGTAAATTTCCATGCAGGTTCTTAAAATCTGGCTCATTTATATCTTCCCTTTCCACCTCCACTCATATTGATCTGCAATTACCAAAACTTTATGGACTCTGGAGTCTGAGAACTCTATAGATATTTATCACAGGCTTGAAATGTACAATCCATATCTTCACTGGTCATTACCATTCTTATCTGTGTAAGCCACACATCAAGCTTAATAAGTGCATTTATTTCTTACTATCTCATAGCCTATTGATTTTCAATACAATAGTTGCTTATGAGAATATCTAATGGCAAGGTATAGAGCCAAGAATTCTATAAGTACCCCAACCCTCCTCTGATGCTTTCTCTTTCCCACCCAGCCATCAGTGTGACTATAGTATAACACTATGTGTAGTATGGTATTGCTAGAGTATTACATACTATAGTAATCCCATCTAGCAGATGCATTTACAGAGCAGCATAGAGCAGGTTTCTTCTTATAGGGCATTACTCCCATCCACAAGGCTCCACCCTTATGACCTAATCACCCAAAGGCCCCCACCTCCTAACACTATCACATCGAGGGGTTGGATTTCCACATATAAGTTTTGGGAGGTATGCAAACACGGTTTCAGCCCATAACACTATGTTTTTGTGTTTTTTTTTTCAATTTTTTAAGTTTATCTATTTATTTTTGAGAGATTCAGAGTGGGGGAGGGGCAGAGAGAGAGAGAGAGAGAGAGAGAGAGAGAGAAAGAACATCAAGCAGTCTCCACAATGACAATGCCCTACTATGCAGGACTTGAACTCACAAACTGTGAGATCATGACCTGAGCCAAAACCAGGAGTCAGACGCTTAACTGACTGAACCACCCGAATACCCCATAATGCTATGTTTTAAAACATGACAAAAGAAAAAAAAAAAAAAAAACAAGAAACAAACCTTATCTATATAAATTTCTCACTCAAGCTAACTAAAAAAGAAGTTAGAAATACCATCTGGCTGGCTCAGTCCACAGAGCAACCAACTTATGATCTCCAAGTCATGAGTTTGAGCCCCATGCTGGAGGCAGAGATTACTTTAAAAAAAGAAAAAAGAAAAATACTTCAATGTTTACTATCTTAGAATACCCCACTATTATCTTTAGGATTTGAACAAGTTAGCAATTTTCCTACATCATATTCAGAATGTCTTGCTTGGCCAATCACTATTACTGTTGTATAAATCTTGACCCTGGTCACAGCGCATGCTCTAGGTAAAATGACAGGGAAGCGGTGCCTGGGTGGCTCGGTAGGTTAGGCATCTGGCCCTTGACTTTGGCTCAGGTCATGATCTCATGGCTCATGGGATCGAGTCCCCCATCAGGTTCTGCACTAACGGCACAGTGCAGAGCCTGCTCGGGATTCTCTCTCTCCTCTTCTCTCTGCCCCTACCCCCATGCTCGCTTGCTCATGCTCTCTGTCTCAGAATGAATAAATAAATGAACTTTAAAAAAAAAGAAGAAATGATAGGGAAGAGCAAGCTGCAAAGCTGGCTGGGGAAAAGGTAGGAAATCCCACATGGAGGAAAGGGTGGGCCACACCCTCTTCCTGAAATTCAAATCCAAGGTTTCAAGTGCAGCAAACCCTAGTTCCATCCAAGCATCAAGGAGCAAGGGTCAGAGTCGAAGGAGGAGAAGGGTGAGCACAGGGTCACGCTTCTGGGCAGAGTCAATTCTGAGGGTCAGAGGAAATTTTCAGGTGGTGGGATGGGCAGGTCCAGAATGAACTTTCAGCAGGGAGGACTGGAAGAGTCTGGTAAGAAGAATCAGATGCCCCTCTTCACAGCCAGGGCCAGAGGCTGCCACAGGCCACGTGGGCTGCATGAAGACAGGACAGGCCTGTCTGAGGCACAGGAAACTGCCAGGATGGGCCACAGGGAGCCCAGAGTTTGCTGCTCACCCACACGTTCCCTCTGGCACCTCCAGCACAGGACAGGAACACACAGTTCATTATCATCCCCCAGGGCAGGGAGAGAGCTCCCCGCTCCAGTGCAAGGCAGGGAATCCTGTCCATGGGACCAGCCCCAGGAGGCAGGCTCCAGCAGGGAGGGACTCATAATGCTAAGTCCCGTAACCAGTACCCCCAGGGCCACCTCCTTGTGTTCCTGACTGCACAATTCTCCTCTGGGGGTTAAGCTCTGCCCTAAGGAACGTAAGCAGTGAGTTATTCTAACTTAATATGTGGTCTTTAGGGGTGAGCCCAGGTATCTCAGAAAACCACTTTTTATCTTTCCTCCTACCTAATTAAAAACAATTTTTTTTAATGTTTATATATTTTTGAGAGAGACAGACAGAGTGTGAGAGGTGGGGGGGGGGGGGGGTAGGTGCGGTGCAGAGAGAGAGGGAGACACAGAATCTGAACCAGGCTCCAGGCTCCGAGCTGTCAGCACAGAGTCCAACGCCGGGCTTGAACTCACGGACCATGAGATCATGACCTGAGACAAAGTCGGACGCTCAACCAACTGAGCCACCCAGGCGCCCCTCTCCTACCTAATTATTACATCTGCCCTTGCACCAGGCCCCCTCCTGCTTCTCCCTCAGGGTTGTAAGGTAAGGTGTCCCTCCCGACTTCTTCCCCAGCTTTAACTCTGGCCAAAGACACTCTTACACCATTTTCACAGATTATGCAGGATGCCACTCCTGGCCCGTGTCCTGCTCTGTGCACCAGGCACACCTGGGTGGGTGGCAGGTTCGATGCTCCCCACACCCACGAGAGCTGCCTGCCCCACGCACACCTGCAGCAGCCCTTTCTGCACTCAGGTCACAGGCTTTCAGAGGATGGCTCACCCCCAGCCTTCCTGGACACGGTTTTCCCATCACCTCTGCCGCCACCCCCCACCCCCACCAATGCCCACAGTAGGTCCCAATCACAGGGATCAGGTCTCCCACCAGAGATCACGCTGCAAGCCGGCAGGTCAGGCTCGGCACCAGGCTTTACGTAACAGAAACGCCTGTGATTTGGAGCTGTCTGGTACGTGCTGCCTCAACCCCCAGCCAAGGTTTATTTCCACATTCCAAAATGACTATAAACCGTCTCAAACTCATTCTGGACTCTCTCATCCATGGATCTCAATAACTGAAAAAGAACATCATCTCATCATCACTGATTATTTCTTTATGGGGGTTCTCATATAATGGTCTCAATATGTCTCCTAGTCTCTATTTTTCTTTCTGCAAACCTTCCTTTCATCAGGCTACTTGAAAATCAGCTACCACCACCATAAATCTACCTACCAGGTTTCTTGTGGTGGTTGTTGTTTTGTTTTTGCCTTTATGGGTAAGCAAATCCAAGCTGCCCTTCCTTGCCCTTCTTACTTTTATTCTCTCAATCTCTCCTCTCTTCTCCTATTAACTCCTGAGCTGTGTTTTACCTCATACCCCTGCCAAGCTGGAAGGGAAATGACTATCCCGTGATGAAGCGTCCCTCCTGTGGTCCCCACTCCACCCAGTCCCTTGCCACGCTGTGGCTCCCTGGTTGCCACAAGCATTCCTGCCCAGTAGCAGCAGTTTCTCTCCCCAAATCACACCCTCCATTGTGCCCTCTTGAAAGTGGGAGGCTAGACTGTCATCCAAGTGACCACTTTCCTAAGACACAGCAGGAAATAGTGTTGTTTTTCCATCTTATTTATGAAATGCCTATGTGCACAAGCCAAGTCATTTAACCAGCTCAGACAGACAGTTCTGCCTCTGCTGAAACCTGAGACTTAGCAGAAAATGGGCTTTTGTCTCCAAACTTCTTTCTTTTCTAATTTCCAAACCCCTCTCCAGACTCCCTACTCCAGTCCCTGGCTGTGAACCCAGCAGGTGCTCCATAAATGCTTGTTCCCTGGCATTCAGCATCCACAGACCCCTGGGGAGGCCTTCACCACAGGAACACCACTTCTGCTAGCAGGGGGTCCATTGATTTCTCTTTCCAGGCACAGAAAAAGGAAACTTTTAGAAGAACCAGGTTCCTAACAAGTTCATGAATGAAAACAGCAGTGAAGATATAAACTATAAGATTCTAGAGAGGAACACAAGCAAAAACACAGCAATCCTTCTAAAATTAGAAGGGAAAAAAATAGGGGCACCGGGGTGGCTCAGTTGGTTGGGTGTCCGACTTCCGCTCAGGTCATGACCTCGTGATTGGTGAGTTCAAGCCCCACATCAGGCTCTGTGCTGACAGCTCAGAGCCTGGAGCCTGCTTTGGATTCTGTGGCTCCCTCCTCTCTCTGCCCCTCCCTGGCTCACACTCTCTCCCTCAAAAAATAAACAATAAACACTTAAAAAAAAATTTTTTTTAAAGAAGGGAAAAATAAAATAAAGAAGGGAAATAATATTTTCAATACTACTGAGATGTTATTTCCATTTTAGCATGTCTTTAACATAATTTTGTTACAGACATATTAGTTCAAGGAAAATGACTGAATAAGTGAGTAACGAAGAAATATAGGGGGGAAATGAGGCTGTTAACAGGGAGAGAAGGGGCCTAGGAGACAGGCTGTGATTAGCTCGATTTCCAATGTCCGACAATCACTGGTTTAACATGAAATACAACCTCACCAGGGGTTAAGACTTGCGACATAAAGAACACTGATTCCTTTTTCTTTTTTTCTTTAGAGAGAGAGAGAGAGAGAGAGAGAGCAAGAGCAGGGGAGAGGAGCAGAGGGAGGGAGGAGAATCTTAAGCAGCCTCCACGCTCAGAGCGGAGCCCAACCTGGGGCTCAATCCCGCAACCCTGGCATCATGACCTGAGCCAAAATCAAGAGTTGGATGCTCAACCAACTGAGCCACCCAGGCGCCCCAAGAACACTGATTTCAGTCAACAATGTTTCGATTATTTCTTCAAGGGTTAGAAACCACCAAAGTACCGCACATGTCTTTTATCATCAGGTCCCTGTGGTAACTTAATGTGCTCTTTTAAACTGTAGATGACATATTAACAGGAGGTCCCAGCCTTCGTGTCTTATGCTTAATTATATAATCTTAATACACCCATGACTTTGTGGTATCACATTGGTGTAACGCAGATTGAAGAAGAAATCACCAGCACTTACATTCAAATTTCCATTTTGTTCTTTCAATTACCACCAAAGGGCAACAATTCTGTTTCATGCCTCCTTCGTACAGCCAGAGACACTTCGCAGACCACAATTATATCTCGAAACACGACATTACGCTCCAACCAGATAATTTTTGCAATGGGCAAAAAAACCCCAGAAACCCCAAATAAGCTGCATCCTCCTTTAAATTGCATAAGGGAGATAAAACCAGGAGGGGGGGGGGAAAGTCTTGCTTGAATTTTTGCTCTTAGATGGAAGGCACCTTGAAGAAAATACTATGCAGTACAATTACTCTTGAAAAAGTTCAAATTCAGCAGGCACAGGCTGACACGGCTTTCAATAATTTTGTTCCCATGGAGGTTTTTCGCTATTTAATGTCATATAAGGTAAGGATTTAATAGCTTCCACCTCAGCCTTATCAACCATTACTTGATTACGTTCTGACTGGCAGTTTTTAAAGAAGCATTTCTGGATATATTCGCCTTCCTTCACTTCATCAGACTTTAAGAGTTCGTTCCTTTAAGGAGACTAAGTCAAACGGCAGCTGAAAATTCACCAACACTGTCGTTTACAATTCCCTTTCATTTTGTCCCTATACACACAACATACACATCCATATAATTCATAAAAGTGGTATTTTTAGCACACCTACAGAATCACAGAATGCCACAACTGGCTTCAAAAGACTGTAGCACAGGGGCGCCTGGGTGGCTCAGTCGGTTGAGCGTCCGACTTCGGCTCAGGTCACGATCTCGCGGTCGGAGAGTTCGAGCCCCGCGTCGGGCTCTGGGCTGATGGCTCAGAGCCTGGAGCCTGCTTCCGATTCTGTGTCTCCCTCTCTCTCTGCCCCTCCCCCGTTCATGCTCTGTCTCTGTCTCAAAAATAAATAAACGTTAAAAAAAAATTAAAAAAAAAAAAAAAGACTGTGGCACAGGGGCGCCTGAGTGGCTCAGTGGGTTGGACGTCCAGGTTCATTCAGCTCCGGTCATGATCTCATGGTTCACGAGTTCGAGCCCTGCGTCGGGCTCTGTGCTGACAGCTTGCAGCCTGGAGCCTGCTTCGGATTCTCCCTCTCTCTCTCTGCCCCTCCCCTGCTCACGGTGAGTGTGTGTGTGTATGTCTCTCTCTCAAAAATAAATAAACATTTTTTTAAAACAACACTGTAGCACAGATTTCTACATATCTTCGTGTCTGCTCTCCCAGAGAGCCCCCCAGCATTAGCTGGCCACGTAGCTGCCCAGAGCAAGGAGGCCCCTTCAGCTGGGCGTGGAGTGTGACAAAGTTTCAGACAAAGAGATCGGTGGAAATGTGATGCTGTGGCTCCAGCTTATGTTTTCACAGGGGAGGGGGATCTCCCCCACCCAAACTCCATCCCCCAGCTGGGAAAGCGGG
>NW_026057745.1:0-16009 GCF_023721935.1 Panthera uncia
GAAGATTTTTAAATGCTTTTCTTTGTTAATAGTTCAAACAAATCCGCATAGTCACCATCAGAGTCTCTACCTGCTGGTGTATAATTACAGACTCCTAGGAATGCTGGCAGCCAGCCGTGTGCTCTCTGTGTTAACACATACGGTGAGAGTTTTAAGTTTATTTAACCAGAGTCTGCATTTTTATTATTTGTTTTGCCAAGAATGCTGAGCTCCACTAGTTTTGTGCCCTGCTACACTATCTAACGTTGTCTTTGCCCGTCATGCCATCATTACATCGTCCCTTGCCTCCCCATCCACGGTTTTGCCTTCTCTGGTTTCACTTACCCACGGTCACCTGTGGTCCAGAAGCAGATGGTCTTCCTCACATGTCAGGTATGGTCAGAAGGTCGGTAGCAGCCCAGCACTATGTCACGATGCCTCGCTTCACTTCACGCCATTCACCTCACTTCATCTCGTCACGTGGGCATTTTATCATCTCATATCATCATGAGAAGAGGAAGGGTGAGTGCAGTACCGGAGGATATTTTGAGAGAGACCAAATCACATAACTTTTAGTACAGTATATTGTTGTAATTGTCCTATTTTATCGTTAGTGATTGTTACTCTCTTACTGTGCCTGATTCATCAATTAAACTCTACTATAGGTATGTGTGTATAGGGAAGAACATAGCATATAGTGTTCAGTGCTATCCACAGTTTCAGGCGTGCACTGGGGGTCTTGTATCCCCTGTGGATAAGGGGGACTATTGTCCTCAGTTTCTCAATCATTGCTTGAACTCCCTTTCTTATACAGCAATTAGTAGAAACTCCACTTCTCCTCTGCTAGGTCGTCTCTGCTGTTAGTGGGCCAGTGGGAGAGACGCCTCTAGTTGAAGCTTATGACAGCATGACGAATTTTGGAGAGGTAGATTGGGTGATTGTGACAGGTTAAGATCGGAGAAGTAATGAAATCAATTCTAAATGGGATTATTTTCTTTAATTAATTAAAAAAATCTTCAGAGCGCATGCGAGTGGGGGTGAGAGGCAGAGGGAAAGAGAGAATCTTTTTTTTTTTTTTTTTAAGTTTATTTTATTTTGAGAGAGGGAGAGACAGAGAGAAACCCAAGTGGGGGAGGGGCAGAAGGCAGAAGAGAGGGAGAGAATCCCAAGCAGGCTCCATGCTCAGTGCAAGATCATGACCTGAGCCAACATCAGGAGTTGGCCGCTCAACTGACTGAGCCACCCAGCTGCTCCTCCTTCTGGGGTTTAGAATTAAAAAATTCTTCTTAATGACAGTAGCAAACCTGTCTTGTATAGAATTATTTAAAAGATGTTTCGGGGGGCGCCTGGGTGGCTCAGTCGGCTAAGCGTCTGACTTCGGCTCAGGTCACGATCTCGCGGTCCGTGAGTTCGAGCCCCGCGTCGGGCTCTGTGCTGACAGCCTGGAGCCCGTTTCGGATTCTGTGTCTCCCTCTCTCTGACCCTCCCCCGCTCATGCTCTGTCTCTCTCTGTCTCAAAAATAAATAAACATTAAAAAAAAATTAAAAAAAAAAAAAAAAGATGTTTCGGTAATTAGTAATCCAGAATAAACATTGGTGGTTTTCAGAACAAAGAATTGTATTTCTGAAAGGCAAAGTTATCAAGTGTACAACTAAAAATGTGTAGTGGTCCTCTGAACACATACCTATTGTTAAAGGTTCTTTGTTCAGGTGTCATGGGCAGCAAATGCTTAGACCTCTGGAAAGTTAAATAAACCCAAATTACATTTATATATGCGTGTTTCATGTATATGTGTACATATGCACTATGTTATATGTGTATGTATGTATACAGCACTTTACAAAGCATTTTCACATGTATTATTTAATTTTGTCATATTTGGCACGCAAATACAGCTTATTTAGAAAACATTAGAGTCAGGGGCGCCTGGGTGGCTCAGTCGGTTAAGCGGCCGACTTCAGCTCGGGTCACGATCTCGCGGTCCGTGAGTTCGAGCCCCGCGTCGGGCTCTGGGCTGATGGCTCGGAGCCTGGAGCCTGCTTCCGATTCTGTGTCTCCCTCTCTCTCTGCTCCTCCCCCGTTCATGCTCTGTCTCTCTCTGTCTCAAAAATAAATAAAAAACGTTAAAAAAAAAAAAAAAAAAAAAAAAAAAAGAAAACATTAGAGTCTCCAAAAGATACACCTTTAACTTTCCAAAATTTTGAATTTCTTGTAAAGAGCACTCATGCAAATCTCTTTCATGTGGAGAGTCTAGCACTGGGAAAGAATGGGATTCTTGGCCTCTGACCTTCCACTTTTCGTGTCTCGGACACGTGAGGATCCACAGAGGAGCCAATTAAATGGGGCGGGGGGAGCACAACACCTCTCTCAGCCTATGGCCTGCATTGCTGAGTGACAGTGTGTTCACCAGCTACCAAATTATAGTCTGATACAATAGAAGAGATGTCACAAGGCACGCCATGATTCATTATCCCATTAATTGTACAGTCTAATTACCACAGAAGTTCAGAGGATGAAGAAACCACTTTAGTTTGTAAAGTTCCATTAGACTCTCAGTGCCACAGGGACTGTAACCACATCCTGTGTGTTGCCCTCCCCCCCACCAGCCCCCCGTGGACTAGCGTATGCCTGTCCTATAGTAGGTACTCAAAACTTTGTTGACCTGAACTTTAGACTGGTGACAAGGACATAAATATCCTATTGAGGACATAACATTTGAGGTGAGTGTAAAGGATGAATAGAACTCTTTAAGTGTAGGTGTAGAGGAGAGAATTCTAGTAGGATTAGTCAGTCAGCAAATGTTAATTAAGCACCTGCTACGTGCAGGCCCTGATCTACGCACTGGGGATACAGCTGCAGGTAGAGTAGTCCCTTGGAAGTAACATTCTGCTGGGGGGGTAGGCAGTGAACACATAAACAAATAAGACCTCATAAGGACTATGAAAATGGTGAAATCAACAGTGTGCTAGAATGACTTTGTGGGAGAGAGAGTGCTTTTAACCAGGATAGTCAGAGCTTTCCAAGCAGAAGGAAGAGCAGTACAAAGGCCCCAGAGAGGTGAATTTAAGTTTGACACGGTAGGAGAAAAGCTGATGTGGCTGGAGATGATCTCTAAGCGGGGTGTGGAAGGAGGCGGGATAAGAGAGCTGGCAGGGGCCGGTCCATGTGGAGCTTTACGCTCGTGCCGAGGATTGGGGCTCATACTTGGTTACAGTGGGAAGCAGAGCCGGAGAAGTACGGGCAGCGGTGGAATGGACGGGGCGTATTTGCAAGAAAGGTAAAGCAGCCTGGCTGGAGGGAAGGTGAAGCGGGGGAGTCCAACCTGAGAAGGCGGGAGACAGGCCAGACTGTCAAATGGAAAAAAAAGGCGGGAGCGGGGTCAAAGGACAGGGAGAGCAAATGGGAAGATCCGCTCAGAGGCTATGAAATGGTGAAATCCTGTACCGAGGTGGTGACGGTGGACGTGAAAAGGAAGACGACACAACAAATACAAGAGTGAGCAAACGAAGGCTTTCTGTGGATCGTTGACGACTCACGTATCTGGGCCAGGAAGAGGGAAGTTCCAGTCAAAGACGTGTGTGGAAATGGACAAATCAGATTTTCTTATTGACGGAGTATATTAGGCTATCAAGGGAAAATGGTGTTGTCTTATATTTAATGCTATTTGAAAACAATTTTAATACTTGTCCCCGAAGATGAAGTAGAGAAATTTCTATATTTATAAGAGATTGCCTAAGAAAAGACCTAAATGTGGCTGGCTTACTCCCTGAAGCAGAATTATCTGAAATACTCAGACGTTTTGAGAATGTTTTGAAAATTGTGGAAACTTTTTTTTTTTTTTTTTAACCTAAGGAAGTTGGAAACTTTTCTCTTGAAATGTCGACTCCTAGAATGGCCTCCATGAGGTAGTTTCCACTCGGGTGTTATTGTTTTAGTTGGCAGTCAGTAGACAGCAGAGATGCGGAGCACAACTACAGCAAAGCCAGTGTTTTGGAAAGAATTTCCAGAGTGCACGGATTTAAGGTACTGTGGAAATTTTTGACCTTAATGCGGTTGAGATCTAGACTGTTTTATCTTTTAAAAGTGAGAAACTGTAACACTCCATGAATCCACTGACTCTTCCCCTTCAGCATGAATTTGCTGAGATACAGTCACATAGGGAACACAGGTTGTGAGCCTCGGGTTTCTGAGAACCCTTCCCCAGTGTGGTGGTCGGTGTCTCACAGCCCATGGAAAGTCGTTCCGGATATTCACCACGGCCGTCGCAGAGTTTGTATCATGGTCGTAACACCTTTATTTAGGGAGTCTCTCAGTGCACCTCCCTGGCTACCGAGTAATAACTGGAGACCTCGAGAGGCCCTGTGACTTTCCTGAATTCCCGTCACACTAGAACCTGGGCGTCGCAATGCCTCAGAGCCTGCCCTCCCTCTGAAATGATGTGTGACCCTCAACTAGAAGGTGCTAACGACTTTCATGTATGTTGACCCTTGGGAAGACAGTTTGAAAAATGATCTCTTCTGGTTCCTGTTCCTGAGACTGGAGCTTACAAAAACGAAAAATTGACACACTCTCATTTGGAAGGTATTTTAGGGACACACGCGGTTGATTTATTTTGTATGAAAAAATTCTGAAGTGAAAATTCAAATGAACAGATTTTTGTCAGTCATGGTTCCAGGTTACAAGTGAGGTCTTACTGATCTTGAAAAGTGACTGCGTCCTGCTAAGATCAAGAAGGTTTTCTGTTTACAGGGCCTAGCTCACAAACAGCTATGCCACCAGTACAGAAGCGTTGCTTCTCAGATTCTCCCACTGTGGTTTCCCTAACGTGGAGGGGAATGAACTCACACAGGGTGGGGGTCAAGTGTGGGATTGATGACCTACCTAGCCTGGAATGGTTCACTTTTTAAATCACATGCTTTATTTTAAATTCATGCACGTTTTGTTTTCACCTCAATGTCCTACAACATTTGTTTTAATATTAAAATTATTCAACTTTATTTAACATAGAAAAAGTTAATATTCCAGGAAGATGTGTTTTATTTAGCCTATGGTTTCACATAACTCTTGGCACACTGCAGCGTTATCCCTGGGGGTATATAAACATACACGAGTTCAAGAAACCTGAGAATAAAGATTTTCTTCCCCCAACTACAAATTCCTCTTACACAGACTTTTGCACTTGCAAATCATTTGGGGGATAATTAGAAGTCCGTAAATCAAGTAATGATTTAGGCCTCCTCACCCTCCTTCAATGGAATAGTTTGAGAGCCTCTGAGGGTAAACCAGGCGGGTCTACCTGCTAGAGGGGAGCGAATGAGCACACTTATCACTCAGTCGGTCCCTTTACTGCTTGGGTGAAGCCGTTGGCTACCATGGTAGTTTTGACTAGGATGCAGTTTTTTATCATATTTTATTAAATGTACCTCCGTAATGGACCATTGGACAATACAAAGCATAAGGGACACGGATGTCAAAATTCAGTTAATGGAAATAAGAGTAGTAATTCAGCAGTGCTTCGAGACAAACTTCACCAAATGCAGGAATTGTCTTCATTTGATCAGTGTTCTCTATAGCGCACACGGTCTTTGTAGGACTTCAAAAACCACAATTTGATACACACACGCAAATACACATACGCGTGCACAACACGATATCCAATTTGCTTTATTGGGAAGAGAGACTATCCCAATATAGAGATTATCCCAATATACAGAGACTATCATAATGTATTATTTGCACAGAGGTACTAAACTTGCTTACCCATTTTACCAGTTGCAACCAAAACATGAAAGTGACTCAGACAGGTTTGTTCTTTAGGTTCAAAATGTAAGCATTTCAAATACCAGGGCGTGAAAAGTTCTTGGCTGTTTCAGACATTATAATCTCAATATGTATGTGGCTTCCCAACTAAGTATGAGATAACAATTTTAAATTAATATAGTGAGTCACTTTTAAAATGGGAAACATTTCTCTTGTTATAATGACTTTTAAAAAAAATAGAGGTATGCTTGACATATAACATTATATTAGTTTCAGGTATACAACATAATGATTCAGTATTTGTATATATAGTGAAATGATCCCCACAATAAGTCTAGCTAATGTCCATCTTTACATAGTTACAAAATCATTTTTTTTCTTGCGATGAGGACTTTTAAGATCTACTTTGTCGCAACTTTCAAATATACAGTACAGTATTACTATAGTCACCATGTTGTCTGTATATTATATCCTCATGATTTATTTTATAACTGCAGGTTTGTACCTTTTGACCCCTGTCACCCATTTCACGCAACCCCACCCCCCTCCCCCCCTGCTTCTGGTGACCACCAGTCTCTTCTCTATATCTATGAGCTTGTTGTTGGTTTTTTTAAGATTCCACATGTAAGTGAAATCATAAGATATTTGTCTTTCTCTGTCTGAGACTTACTTCACTTAGCACAATACTTTCCAGGTCCATCCATGTTGTTTTGAATGGCAAGATTTCATTCTTTGTTATGGCTGAGTAATATTCCGTTGTGTGTGTGTGCATGCCCTGCATACATATACATACATACATATACATACATACACACACACACACACACACACACACATTCTTTATTCATCCATTGACAAGACAGGTTATTTCCTTGGCTATTGAAAATAATGCTGCAGTGAACACAAGGGTGTGTATACCTGTTCGAATTAATGTTTGCATTTTTTTTTCAGGTAAATACCCAGAAGTGGACTAGCTGTGGACCATATAGTATTTCTGTTTTTAATTTTGCGAGGAACCTCCGTACTGTTTTCCATGGTGGCTGCACCAATTTACATTCCCCCCAGCAGTGTACTGGGGTTCCCTTTTCTCCACATCCTCACCAACACCTGTTATTTCTTGTCTTTTTGCTACTAGCCCTTCTAACAAGTGTGAAGTGATATCTCATTGTGGTTTTGATTTGCAGTTTCCTGACGATTGGTGATGTTGAGCATCTGTTGGCTGTCTGTATGTCTTCTTTGGAAAAATGTCTATTGAGATCTTCTCATTTTTTTACTCTATTGTTTTTTTTGTTGGATTTACTCAAGTTCTATGAGTTCTTTATCTATTTTAGATAAATATCGTATATATTATCAGATATATGACTTGAAATATTTTCTCCCATTTAGTCGGTTACCATTTCCTTTTGTTGATTTTTTTTTATAAATATAAATATTACTTAGAATGAACTTCTAAATCAAATTTTAATAATATACTAATATAAAATAAAATATCTTGCTTAAACTTATTTCTTTGTCATAAATCATGCAAAAATGAGAAAATTATTTTTTAAATGTCTTTCCTGGGATGTTTTTAAGATAACATATTCCTTTGAAGGGAGTTTGTGAGTCAAAAAGTTGGAAAATACCGGATACCTATATAGTGACATAGGTTACAGTTTTCTTTACATTGTAGTTCACATGTAACTTATTGGGGTTTTGGGGATCAAATTGAGAGATTCTGTGAACTCTTGATAGACTCTTCTTCAGGAAGTCCTCTCTTCTCTATTATTTACCACTTGCCCCTGAATTTTCCCCTAAAACTCGTTCTCTGCTTACAATTATATGGTTAGATGTGTAATTGTGTCATGTGTGCCTCCCCGCAGGACCGACTGCTCCATGAGGGCAATGGCCACGTATTTTGTTCACCTTGTGCCAAGAACTCATTAGTGGTTCTTCAGAAACTTGGGGAGTACCCTACTCCTGTTACATATTTGTATGTTACCCTTTAGGCAGGTTGTTTATATTTCCATTTGGTACCTTTAGTTTCTGTTGAGTATTTAAGGGGACTTTGATTCCTCATGGTCCATAAAAGGCACACCAAAATTTTGTATAGAATGCTCACCTGTCAGTGTTGGAAACTTACCTGATTGAATGATTGGACTTTCATTGTTCTGATAGAATTTAGAATTAGGACTATGTATGTATAGTATGTATTTAATGTATTCAGGAATTCCAGTGAATATTGTTTGCAGGTCTTAGAGACTAAGTATCTTATTACAGCCTTTCCCTTTATATATCTACTCAATACTGAGTTTGATGAAAAGATCCTGTGTTGGGGAGAGGTTTTGTTTGTTTGTTTGTTTTTTGTTTTTATGAGACGGGTTGGGGTAGTGTTATCTATAACAGAGTAGGGAGGATTGGTTTATTATCTCACTTAAAAATAGCCGAGTTCAGTGATTCTAACTGCTAAGGTATTTTAAAGCTTTGGGGGGAAATTCATAAGTCAGTCATTCATTGAAAATGCCAGTGTAATGCTGGTCCAGCCTTTTTGTTTTTAAACTTTCATCTTCCACAGAGATAGTGTTGTGCTATATAAATATATAGTGCTAAGAGTAGGGGAGGGTCAGAAGGTCGGTCAGATCAAGTGGCAGATACATACGGAGCAGTCCCATATATGACATAATAGCGGCACCGACAACAAAAGGGGACCGTACTGCTTCTGTAATACGTTTTCAATCCCATGAATATTGTCCTCTCCCGTCCTCTGATTCTGACCTTCCCTGGTCTCTTAAACTAAACGAAATATCCCCCTCCCACCACCAAAAAAAGCTGATTCCTTGATTTTTTTTCCCCCTTAAAGGAATTTCTCTTGTGTATAAAATGCTCAGGCTGTGAGTCAGTAGTTTTTGGCATCATTTCTCTGTTAGCTCCTAGTCAGGAAGTTCAGCCAGGGGTTGGAGTGATTGCTAAACACTGAGGACTTCCCAAGACCCATTTTTAAGAGTGAACTAATAATGTGACTCCTGGGAACTTCGAAACTCATCCTTCCTCACTACTGTAATTCTGAGATTCACACAGTTGGCTTTTGTTTTGCGCAATTCCAAATAACGCTTTTGGGTCACATGATTTCTAGGCTAGTAGTATTGTATAGGAGAAGCAAGATCAGTTCCTTATCTGTGCTGTGTTCCATTTTCACAGTCCATATAACAGTCTAAATGTTGTTGATACAGTGTTCTTACTGTGGTGTTGATCTTCGGTCCTTTGAGTCATTTCTAGCGAGAATAAATACCTGACAGCTGTCTCCTCCACCCCTCCCCTCCCCTCAGTCCACTGGGAAATTAATCAAGGGCCAAAATAATTTCTCTTCTTGGTCTTTGTAATTCCACGTGGGGGATTAGGATTACGAGTCCTCAGCTTTCTTATGTTACAACATGAAGCATTTTGTGTTTTCTGGTGAGGGTGTTCATTGAGGATCAATAAGTATTTTCCCATTTTACTTTGTCCCTCTCCCCCCTACTTCTGAGCAGTTTACTTACGGCGGCAAGGAAGTGAAGCACAAGTTACGCTTGGAGGGGTTGCCTGTCAGTTTTAGCTTCGCTGTGTTACCTTAGCAGACTGGCTGCAGGCTAATCTGTTTACATCTGTTTTGAATTGCTCCTTGGTCAGCCAAAAAAGAAGTGGAGGGTATTGCTCTGAAGTGGTGGACCAAATAAGAAAATTTCCTGTTGCAGTTGTCCTGATTTTTAAATTAGTGCCACTCATTCTTTCCTGTTTCCCCCTTACCACACAGACATACCCCGTTGATGATCTGCTTACTTTTAGGGATACACTATCACCACCCTGTATAGCCTCAGGCCCCTGATCTCGCCTAGAACAAAGAATTTCAAGTCTCAAAACTGATAGTAAAGCTCTGGTATTTAAACCATCTCTACAAGACAGACATATGGTTCAGATTAAAGTCTGCTGCTCTGTATTAAGAGAAAGGGATATGAGATACCATTTCAGCCTGCAGACAAATGCTGACCAACCAGGGTGTTGGGGGTTGGAAAGAGACTTAACAGATTACGATAGGAGCCACTTGTGAGTGGAGAAATAAATGACCGTGGGCCACATGAAGAGAGCAACTCCACCCATATGGCTTCTGTTGTGTGGGTGTGAGTATCCATCTTAACCAGTTTCTGCTGCTGTTTTCTTCGGTAACTCTTGAGACTAGTCATCATTTTAATGTTGAATCTGTAGATCATGGGGCTTTCCCGTTGCCAATAAACGATCGGGGACGTAAAGTATCGTTACGGGCATTTTTGTACCAGAGAATTTTCTGAAACTGTTACAAACTGGTCACCGCCATATGTGTGGTTACCATGTGATCATTCATACAAAGTCGTAACATCATTGACTGTATTCCTTACGGTGTACTTTTCATCTCTGTGACTGACTTATTTTATATTTGGACATTGGTGCCTCTTAATCCTCTTCACCTATTTCGCCTGTCCCTCTGCCCTCTTCCCCTCTGGCAACTACCAGTTCTCTGCACTTACCTGTGTGTTTCTGTTTTTATTGTTGTTGTTTGTTCATTTGTTTGTTTTGTTTTTTAGATTCCACATGTGAGTGAAATCATAGGGTATTTGTATTTTTCTGGCCGACTTATTTCACTTAGCACAATACCCTCTAGATCCGTCCATGTTGTCACAAGTGGCAAGGTTTTGTTCTTTTTTATGGCTGAGTAATACTCCATTGTATTTACATACCACATTTTCTTTCATTCATCTATTGATGGACATTTACGTTGCTTCCATATCTTGGCTATTGTAAATAATGCTGCAATAAACATGGGGGTGCATATATCTTTTTGAGTTCGTGTTTTTGTTTTCTTTATGTAAATACCCAGAAGTGGAATTGGACTGCATGGTATTTCTATTTTTAGTTTTTTGAGGAACCTCCATGCTGTTTTCTAGATTTGGCTCTCCTGGTTTACATTCTCACAAACAGTGCATAAGGATTCCCTTTAGTCTACATCCTGGTTAACACTTGTTGTATCTGACTGGTGTAAGGTGATACCTCATTGTGGTTTTGATTTGTATTTCCCTGGTGATTAGTGATGTTGATTATCCTTTCCTGTGTCTGTTGGCCATCCACCTGTCTCTTCTTTGGAAAGTGTCTATCCAGGTCCTCTGCCCATTTTTAATGGCAGGAAAATATTACAAAGGCTGTTGCCCTTGAGGTTAGTGTCTGTGTTTTCTTTTAGGAGTTTTATGGTTTCGGGTCTCACATGTAGGTCTTTAATCCACTTTGAGTTTATTTTTGTGTATGGTGTAAAAAAGTGGTCTAGTTTCATTCTTTTGTATGTAGCAGTTCCCATTGTGTGTTCTTGCTTTCTTTGTCATAGATTAATTGACCATATAAGTATGGGTTTATTTCTGGGCTCTGTTCTGTCCCATTGAGCTATGTGTCTATTTTTGTACTAGTACCATATTTATTGTTGGATTACTGTAGCTTTGTAATATAGTTTAATATCTGGGATTATGACACCTCTAGCTTTTTCCTTCTTTTTCAAGATTGCTTTGGCTGTTCAGGGTCTTTTGTGGTTCCATACAAATCTTAGGATTTTTGTTCTAGTTCGGTAAAAAATACTGTTGGCATTTTTACAGGGATTGCACTGAATCTGTAGATTGCCTTGGATAGTATGGGCATTTTAATAATATTAGTTCTTTCAATCCATGAGCATGATATATCTCTCCATTTATTTCTGTCCTTTTCCATTTCTCTCATTAATGGCTTACAGTTTTCAGAGTATACAAATTTCAGCTCCTTGGTTAAATTTATTCCTAGGTATTTTATTCTTTTTTGATGTAATTGTATATGGGATTGTTTTCTTAATTTCTCTTTCTGCTATTTTCTCATTAGTGTATAGAAACACAGTAGACTTCTCTATACTGATTTTGTATAGTGCAGCTTTACTAAATTCATTTATTAGTTCAAATAGTTTTTTGGTGGAGTCTTTTAGGGTTTTCTATATACGGTATCGTGTCATCTGCAAATAGTGCCAGTTTTACTTGTCTGATTGTGACTAAGCTTTTCAGTACTTTGCTGAATAAAAGTGGTGAGAGCGTACATCCTTGTCTTGTTCTGACCTTAGAGAAAAAGCAGAGTTAGCTGTGGATTTGTCATAGATGGACTTTATTATGTTGAGATATGCTCCTTCTGTGCCCTCTTTGTTGAGTTTTTATAATGTATCAATGTTGAATTTTATCAAATTATTTTTCTGCATCTATTGAGATGATCATATTAAAAAATTTTTTTTAATCTTTATTATTGAGAGAGAGAGAGAGCGCAAGCAGGGGAGGAGCAGAGAGAGAGGGAGGCACAGAATCTGAAGCAGGCTCCAGGCTCCAAGCTGTCAACACAGAGCCCAATGTGGGGCTCAAACCCACGAACCATGAGATCATGACCTGAGCCGAAGTCGGATGCTTAACCGACTGAGCCATCCAGGTGCCCCAAGATGACCATATGATTTTTTACCTGCATTTTGTTAATGTGGTATATCGTGTTGGTTGATGAGTATATATTAAACCATCCTTGCATCCCTAAGATGAATCCCACTTGATCGTAGTGAATGATCCTTTTAATGAATTTTTCAATTCAGTTTGCTAATATTTTGTTGAGGATTTTTGCCTCTGTGTTCATCAGGGACCTTGATATGTAGTCTTCTTATTTTGTGGTGTCATCGTCTGGTTTTGGTATCAGGGTAATGCTGGCCTCTGAAGTGTTCCAAAACATTCTGAAGCATTCCTTCCTCTGCTATTTTATGGAATAGTTTGGTATTAATTGGTAATAATAGGTATTAACTTTTCTTTAAATGTTTTGTAGAATTCATCTGTGAAGCCATGTGGTCCTAGACTTTTGTTTGTGGGGAATTTTTGATTACTGATTCAATTTAATTACTAGTAGTTGATCTGTTCACATTTTTCATTTCTTCCTGACTCATTCTTAGAAGATTCTATGTTACTAGTAATGTATTCATTCATTATACATTGTCTGATCTGTTCGGCAGGTAGTTTTTCATAGTAGTCTTTTATAATCCTTTATATATTTGTGGTGTTGGTTGTTACTTCTCTTTCATTTCTGATATTATTTATTTGAGCCCTCTCTTTTTCTTGATTAGTCCGTCTAAAGGTTCATCAATTATATTTTTGTCTCCATTTCATATATGTCTGCTGTGATCTTTGTTATTTCTTTCCTTGTACTAAATTTGGGCTTCATTCTTTGCCTGGTTCTTGTAGGTGTGAAGTTAGATCGTTTACTTGAGATTCTTCTCAATTCTTGAGTGAGACCTGTGTTGCTATAAAATTTCCTTTCAGAAGTGCTTTTGCTGCATCCCAAAGATTTTGATCCCATGTGTTTCCACTTCCGTTTGTCTCCAGGTATTATCTTATTTCCCCTTTGATCTCTTTGTCGGCCCCTTGGTTGCTCAGTAGCATGCTTTTCTTATAATTGATTTCTTCTTTCGTAGCGTTGTGACGGGAAAAGATGTTTGATAGGACTTCAGTCTTTTCCAGTTTTTTGTGACTTGTTTTGTGATCTGCCCTGGACGGTGTTTCGCCTGCACTTAAAAAATACTGAGCACAGAAATTCTTTCTAGGGCTTCGGTTCAAAACGACAAAGAATCTATAGTTAATTTTTTGAATATACGTTGACTCTATTCCCTTCTTTGCCGTCCGTTTCTGTTATTTTGTTGTTGCTATTCTTGCATTTTACTCATATTGAAGTTGCCTCCCTTCAGTTTTTCCTGTATCCTGCACCAGTGTCTGGTCTAATAGCAATCTTCTTCCTGAGCCTTGTGAACTACACTTTAGCTTATGATAGTGTAGCTGATTTTACTTGTGCCCCCTAACTAGGATGGTCCACGGTTGACGTGAGCTGAGGAGACTGGGTATTCTGGTATATTCTCTAGGATGATGTAGTTCTAGAAAGCAAAGAAAAAAGATAGTTATTGAATACAAAGTGACTGTGATTTTAAAGAAATAGTTAGGCTCTGTCCATTCTCTGGCTTGTTACCTATGGGATTTGAATAATTAAAGGTTATAATCAGAAAATAAAATACATTCCACACTTAGGGGAGAGTGAAGATTAATTATCTGAAAGATTTGCCAAAATTATGTCAACTGTCAGTTGTCCAGTTTTGTCTGTTTGTTTCAACTGTTTTGTTTTGTTTTTTTCTTTTTTCCCTCCTCTTCTGGTCATCCACGTTTTTTTGACTTGCTAGTATATCAAGTCTGTTTACCTTAGGTTGAACATATTGAAGGAAAGGAAGGGAGATCTAAATCTCCTTACTGGTGTTGTTCTTTGTTAGTAACTCTTGTTAAATTAGGGGGAAAGGTAGCATTATAGAAAAAATGAATTTTTAAGTTATAAGAAATGTGTCTTAGTCCATTCTGGCTGCAGTAACAAAATACCACAGCCTGGTTAGCATATAAATAACAGAAATTTATTGCTCACAGTTCTGAAGGGATTATATAGATCCTTCAAATATTTACTCCTTTTAAATTGTATTTGAGTACACTGTAAACTTTATGGTTGTATGTAAATTCTTCATAGTTTGTAGGATTATGGTTGTCTTCAAGAAAAACATCAGTGCAATCTCTGTTTTAACAAGTAGCTCCCAGGTCCTGTCTTCTTACCTGTTCACAAAGAGCTGCTTGGAGTCCTCACGCATTTATGTCCCTTTGATGCTTATCTCTATTTGCCTCTTCTTCTCCCTCCCTCTCTGTCCTTGGTTGACCAGTGAACCATTTGTAAAATATTTCTTGAGTGCCTTGTCTTGTGCCAGGCACTGTTCTAGGTGGTGTAAGAAATCAGTGATGAGAAAAACAGCCTGATCTCTGCTCTTCGGAGCCCTGATGACGGTGGAGCTTAGATCCCAGTGAAATTGTCCTGCATGGCAAGAAATAGAAGTGGGGAAGAAAAAGGATCCTATTCTTTTCTCCATTTTCATTATGGAATACTACACATATAGACAGAAATGTCAATTAACCATATATATATATATATATATATATATATATATACACTTTAACGAACCACTATAAAAGCAAAGCCCTATGCAGTTACCACTTGGATCAAGAAATGAATAATTTCATCAGCCTAGACTGTACCTTCCCATCCCGACTTCATCCTTGCTTCCAAGAGGTAATCACTGTGTCAATTTTTGTGTTTTACCACCTGTGTAATGCATCCCTCAGGAGTTTTGCTCCACGAAGTGCCATATTTATTGGATATAATGTGGAGTGGGCTCATTCATCATGCATTTTGCTTGTTCTTGAACTACGTATGAATGGAATCATACTGAATGTATTGCTTTGTGTCTTACTTCACTCGACACAATGTTTGTGAGATTTATCTGCGCTTGTATAGCTGAGATTTATTCACTTGTATTTCTTTATAGTGTACCATGATACGAATATACCAGAAGTCATGTTTTCATCGTATCTTTTGATGCATATTTGGATTGTTTTCAGTTTGGACATTCTTAGGCATTTTGCCTTGTGCACTCTTAAACGTTCATGTGCATTCTTAAACATTTATGAGTCTAAACCGAAGAGTAATGTTGCTGGGTCATACAGTGTGTCCATCTCCAGCTTTTGCTTGTGATGCCAGCTGGTGTCGCGTGTCCACGTGTGCTTCCACTCCTGTGTGTCCTCATCACTCCTGGGTGTTACTACACATCGTAAGTTTTGCAGTCTGCTGAGTATTTAAGTGAGTGTGTAATCTCATGTGGTTTTAGTTTTTTAATTTTTCTCTCCAGTAATGAGACTAGACTCTTTTCCATGTCTTTTGGCCTTTCTTTTGTCATGTGTCTGCTTCAATGAGTCTTTTGCCTGTTTTTCTAGTGGGTTTTCTTTGTTACTGAGTTACAGGAGTTTTTGTTTCAATAGTAAGTATATGAGTCTTTGTTGTATGTGTTACAAATATTTTCTTTCATTTTGTGGTATCTCATTTTACTCTTTTTAAAATGTCTTTCAGTGAGTTGACATTTTAGTGTAATTTTAATGTAACCAAATTTGCCATTTTTTCCTTTGTGATTAGTGCTTTTTGTTTCTTGTTTAAGAAATCTTTCCATCCCTCGAAGCTTTAAAGATCTTCACTTTTATTATTTCGTAAAACTCTTGTAGTTTTACCTTTTGCATTGAGTCTGTGATCCACCGGGAAGTGACTTAAGGATATAGTGTGAGGAAGGGGTCCTATTTAATTTTTTTTTTTTTTTTTTTTTTTTTTTTTTTTTTTTTTTTTTTT
>NW_026057746.1:0-15968 GCF_023721935.1 Panthera uncia
GCTTCTTACAGTGCAAACTTGTATCTTTCTTTAATATGAGATAAAAATGATTTCTAAAATTGATTCTGAATCCTCAGATCATTCATGACTGTAGCACTTTATATTCTGAAGTCTCTTTCTGATATATTGCCTCTAAGACTAGTTTGCCAGAAAAATCATTTCTTTTAATGTTTTGAAAAAAACAAAAGCTGTCTGCTTCAAGAAACTATATTGGGGTTCTCTTTCAAAGATTACACAATTGGGAAAATATCTAGAGTATTTAGATCTAGCTATAGAAAATAATTACATTTAAGTCAATCATACAGTATTTATGTTTTATGCAACCCTTGAAATCAAGGAAGTAGAGCTTCAGTTTTACGATGAAGTAAAGCATATGTATGACTAAACTGACAGAGCCACACACAGCCTGTACCTGATAGATCACTTGTGGAAGTATCTGACGTGCATGAAATTAGGAATCATGAGTTCTGTTCCACTTCTCTCTACAGTTACTTAACAAAACAACCACTCTGGATTTCCATTTTCTCCTGCCCACTCGAGTATTTTCCCTGCCTGCTATACAGGGCAATGCTGAGAATCAAACGAAATAATATGTTTTAAAACACTGTACTGCTTCATTATTACTATTTAGGTAAATAACATTATAATTATTTTTGGCTTTTCAGGAAAACAGAAACTTCCACCTTTATTATTAACTTCCAGAACTAAACATTTTGAGAGTAGCTTAAATTTTTTGACTAGCTGGTAGAAGTGCCAAATTACAGACATGAGGCATAAAGGCTTTAGTAATGACAGGGTTTGTTAAGTAATGGTTTAAGATCTTATAAGTTTTAAGGCACAGTTTTTAAGGACAGTGGGAAGCCTGCAGGGAGTTGAAGACATGACTGAACCAAACCTAGTAAAGAAGGAGTGCTTAGGTCGACTTCATACGGCTGGCTTAGGGTCTTACCCAGCGAACTCACCCTCCCTGTAACTCTAAACTTTAGTCATATGTCCCAGTCCTTGAATTCCCTAAGTAGCTGACCTCAGACTCACCTTCCTCCCCCTAAAGAAGAATCTCTTTAAATAAGATTCAATCTCCTTGCAACCCACTCTCTCTCCACAGCTTTATGCATTTTATAAGCATACAGAATAGAAAAGTGAAGACAATTATTATAAGCTCAAAATTTATCTCCCTAAAATATTGCTTTCACCTTATCATTCTGCTCTCCAAAATCTCCATTGTCTTGTTACTAACCTTAAGATGAAGTCCAGTGGCTTAAGCATCCTACAAGGTTCTGCTCAAAATGGCTTCACCTATCCATTCTCATATCACCTCTTAATGCCCCAACGCAAGTGTGGTTAAATACTCATGCCCATTCCCTCCCCAGGTTCACATGCAATTCTTTCTCTCTACCTATTCAAATTCTACCCAACACTAAAGGCTACCGTAAAGATCTCTGTCTTTGTTGAAGACCTCTCCAGTTATTTCAAACCAATTTCATTTACCAACGTTTGAAATACTTGTTTGCATCCCTCCCTCATTTTTGCCTTTTGCTACTGATTGTTTCATGAGTATGTGTCTAGTTTCCATCTATAAATTATAAGCTCCTGAGAGAGGGATGAACTGGAAAATAGGGACAACCTTCAGAAGCACTGCAGAAAAAAACCAATTAATAGCACAACCTACAAAAATGGGGGTGAACATAAGAGTTAATACTTCCATCTTCACAGACCCCCAAAATTTCCATAGTATTGTTTTATTCGAGGGGATGATGATTTTGTTCTATCTACTATGAAGGACACATTTTACAGTGAGTTTGAGTTTTTATCTTCTAATGCTATGTTTGTGTACAATTCAGTCATACTTTCCTGAAAATGCAGCAAGTGTCAGAACAGAAAGACCAATTGTTCCCATTAAGACTGTTGCCAAGGCATATACACAGATATCATTAAAGATTAAAAAAAAAGATCTGAGACAATTACAGTTTAATTTATACCAAGTGTAGGTGTTGATAATATTTCTGAACATCTTTAGCTATTTGTCATTCATTTCTTCCACTTGAAATCTTTGTCTTTTGAAAGTCAAGCAGAAATGAAGCAAATAAGTAGAAAATTTCACCAAATTTTAACCCTTCCTCCCAAGCACTTTACATCCTAGTGCTCATCAAATTTTAGAGGGCTGTGAATATACCACTGTCAAATCCAGACCTTTGACGTACAAGAAAAATAAATATGTGCATAGATTGATCATGCTTCTCAATTATACTTAAGTCTTTTTAAATTAAATGAAATAGACTTAAAACTCAAGATATAAATACTCTGTGTCCATGTCTATCACTTAGCTAAGGCATTTTATCTCATACATTTTACATTTTCCACAATTTAACATATTTTAGTTTGTATCTTATACAGCAGATTAAAGGGAAACTGGAAGAATGAGGGGTATCAAAGAGAATGCCAAGAAGGCCAAACTCTGGAATTCTGGGAAATCAAGATAAAAGTTTGTACGAACAGCTGTGATATACCAGGTTTTGAGGCCAAGTAGACATATTAAAAAGGAACATTGAGAGAAGAGTAGAAAATTCAAGTAAAGTACAAATTCACAAATTAGAGAATTTAGGAAAAATATACAGATGGAGAAACCAAAGGAAACCTGTGCAAAAGCTAATGTGGGTGGAATATTTCTAGGTGAAAGTTATCTATTTGTCATTAAGTTGAGTTTTTTTAGAAATTGTGATGGTAGGCTTGAATTTACTTGGATTGATAATTATTATTCCCTTAGGAAGGTCCTCTGAGGGCCTTCAAGTGAGATTGCATCACCCGGATACTTCAATTTCATCTGAGATGAATATATATATGTATACAAGCACCCCTCACCTGGCTCCCTCCTTCATCTGATGTAAATTGCCTCTTAGCCTCATATTCTCACCTTCACGTTTATTCAGATTTGTAGATTCAGCGAATAGCCTGTCTTTACTGTTGAGCTTCTCCAACTCTGCTTTGGTGACCTTTATGTGACCTGTGTTCAGCTCCTCTCATTTCAGCATGACCATCTCAAAGAAGACATACTGTACTACCTGCCTCACATAATGGCAATAGCCCAGCTTGATCCTCATGAAAAAAAGGATCATCCTCCTCCTTTTTCTTTTTTTTTTAAACTTTTTTTAATGTTTATTTATTTATTTTTGAGAGAGAGACAGATAGAGAGCGAGCAGGGGATGGGCAGAGAGAGAGAAAAGGAGACAGAATCCCAAGCAGGCTCCGTGCTGTCAGCACAGAGCCCGATGTGGGTCTTGAAACCATGAACCATGAGATCATGACCTGAGCCGAAACGAAGAGTCGGATGCTTAACCAACTGAGCCACCCAGGCGCCCCCTCATCCTTTTTCATCCTCATGAAAAAGCGTTATAAAAGAATTATGTACTAGCATGCCTTGTAAAAGGAAGAAACCTTTGCACTGTGTAGTGCCAGACAATGAGTTTTAAAGGGTTTTGAATTCTTACCAATGGCAAAATGTCCCCAAATTTTAAGGATATAACATAGTGTCCTTAAGAACACACATTCTTGATTCAATCCAGTCCTAAGACATCTCTCTTGGTCATGTGTTCCCTCCAAGACTGCCCCCAACTTATTTGACTTGTCCTTATGAGTAGGACCCATATATCTTCCTTTAGCAATTCAGTTTTATCTTATAACACTTTTTGTAAGTAGCAATTTTCCTTGTTTTATTTTCTCACCAGAATCATAGCTAATTTGTATTGCATGACTTGAGTACACCTTCACCTTTTCACTCCTCCTTTTACCCAGCTATTTGCAGTATAGTGAATCCCATAATAGAATTTTGAAAGATAACAGAATACACCATCATCTAATATTATATAAAATGTAATCAGAAGAAATTTTACTTTTGAGTCTTCCAATCGTTAAAAGTAAATTGGTCTCCACTCTTATCAATTCAACACTTCAGATATTACATACATAATCAGATTTACAACTCCTCATTGTTTATAACTCTCTTCCCTTGGCCATGAAATTCCTCCATCCCATGATCCTATTAAATCCTATGCATTCTTTAAACTTCAGCAAAAGAGTTATTTCCCCAAATAAACCTTTGTAATACTACCAAACTTTCCTGGCCTCTTGCTTTCACTCAGTGTCTTTGTTCCTTCATGTTTCCCCCTATACATCAAAAGGAACCCCACTCTCACCACCCGTATCTCATCCCCACAAACACTGTGATGCAACACATGCCCTCAAAACTTTGCTAGGTAGCTAAAGATAATAGAATTAAATCAGATGTTTTATGTAGAAGAGAGTCAATTCAATCACTCAGAGATTATTGCTGTGATGTTAGACCGAATGAGCTCAACAGCAGTCTGCATTGTTTTAAACTACAAATAGATTAATGATGTAAATTTTTAGGCACGAAAGAATTTTTAGGGCACAAGATGCAACGGGATATTTTAGGGTAATTGGGGACTTTATAACTCCTTAAGTGGGCCATTTATAGACAGTATCAATGCCAACACTATCTTTCCAGCAACTTGTAGCCAACAAAAGCTAGACTCTGAAATCCAAATCCAAGCAAGAATCAAAATAAACATATGTTTCATGAAAACTATTCCTTTTTTTAAAATTATTTATTTTTGGAGACAGACAGAGAGAGAGCAGAGTGAACATGCACATGCAAGGAAGGGACAGAAAGAGAGGGAGAGAGAGAATCACAAGCAGGCTCTGTGCTTTCAGCACAGAGCTGGACACGGGACTCCATCCCACAAACTGTGAGATCCTGATATGAGCTGAAATCAAGAGTTGGGACACTTAGCTGACTGAACCACCTAGGCAACCCCAGGAAAACTATTCTAACTCTTGAAGATCTTCTGTTGAATCTTCAACTTACTTTTCAACTTATTACTACTATTTATTCATCCTTAGAAAGATTATCAGCTTTATTACATCTCACCTAATCAATCTAGGTTCTGTCTTATAAGTGAGGTGTTTTTAAAAATATTATATAAGCCCATAAGAATTAACAACACTTTCTTCATTTCTTTTAAACCTGGACATAATTTGGACCCATCTCCTTCCACACAGTACCTCCAGAAATGAGCTTAATCCCTGTCTATTTCAGCTAGTTTCACATACATGAAAAGTGTACTACACCTGAAATTAATGTAACATTATGTATCAGCTATACTTCAGTTTTAAAAAGTGTGTGTGTGTGTCTAAAAAAGCTATAAGACACTGATGAAAGAAATTGAAGAAGATACAAATAAATGGAAAGATATCCCATGTTCATAAATTGGGAGAGTCAATATTATTAAAATGCTTATACTACCCATAGCAGTCTACAGATTGAATGCAACCCTTATCAAAATTCCAATGGCATCTTTCATAGAACTAGAAAAACCAGTTCTAAAATTTTTATAGAACCACAAAGCCCTTAATAACCAAAGCATTCTTGAGAAACTAGAACAAAGTTGGAGGCATCACACTTTCTGATTTCAAACTACACTGTGAAGCTATAGTAATCAATACAATATGGTAATGGCTTAAAATAGACACATACACCAATGGAACAGAATTGAGAGCCGAGAAATAAATCCAGGTATATATGGTCAACTAATATTTGACAAGAGAATCAAGAGTACTCAATGCAAATAAAATAGTCTTTTCAATAAATGGTGTTGGTAAAACTGGATATTCAGATGCAAAAGAATGAGACTGAACCTCTATCTTATACCAGTCACAAAAATTAACTTAAAATATATTAAAGACTTAAATCTAAGAAGTGAAACCCTAAAACTCCCAAAAGAAAACATGGGAAAACCTCATTTACATTCTTGGCAATGATTTTTTGGATATTACTCCTAAAGTAGAAGCCACAAGAGCAAAATTAAACTAATGTGACTACATCAAACTAAGTAGCTTCTGAACAGCAAAGAACCAACAGAGTAAAGAGACAACCTATGTAATGGGACAAAATACTTGCAAACCACACATATGATATGAGGTTAATATCCAAAATATATAAGGAGCCCATATGACTTAATAGCAAACAACAAAAACAAAAAACAAATAACCTAATTAAAAGTGGACAGGGAGGGACACCTGGTGGCTAAGTCAGTTAAGTTTCCAACTTCTGCCTAGGTCATGATCTCCCATTTGGGAGTTCAAGTCCTGCGTTGGGGCTCTGTGCCAACAGCTCAGAGCCTGGAGCCTGTTTCAGATTGTGTCTCCCTTTCTCTCTCTGCCCCTCCCCTACATGCCCACTGTCTCTCTCTCTCAAAAATGAACTTAAAAAAAATTTTTTTAGAGAGGGAGCCAACATGCTGGAGAAGTAGGGGGATCCGTACTTCTTGCCTCTCCCAAACAAAGAAGGGCTGAAGCCAAAGGACTTTGAGCTCCAAGAGTCTGGGAGGAAAAGAGACTGAGTCTACCAGGGAGAAACTGGGACAACCTGAGAGACCATAGGTGGGTGATTGCGAACTGGGGGAGATAAAACGGGCAGTGTAGGCACAGAGGGGAGGGATCCATTTCTGCTGAGAGACAAAGGGAAGAGAAAGGGCAACTCGGGAAATGTAAGACTGTATCTGGAAAAACAGAAAAAACCTTGGACTGAGACAAAGAGGGATCCCATCTATAACTGCAGGTTAGAGGATCTCTAACTGCAGATCTCATCTTCAGACTGGGGCCAGCTTCCCTGTTCACACATCTGGGGAGGAAAGGAGCCAACTCTGGCTTCAGTGGTAGATCAGGGGTGCAGTGCACAGCAGGAGAAACCAGTCCCCTCCCCTGAAGGTTGGTGGCACACGACAAAACCAGCCAAGACCTCATGTCAGGAGGTGCTTCCCTAGTATCAGGGTGCACATAGTAGGAGTTTAAATTCCAGCCAAACCCCCAGAGCAAAGGAGTCGCAAGACAGTCTCCTCTGGGCCTGCAGCAGAGTAAAGATGGCTCCAAAGGAGTGATTTGGGACACCAGGTCATGGAGAAAGACTGGGGGTGTCACCATCTTTCTTCCCACCACCACCAAGGCTGGGCCTCAGAGATCCCATCTCGGGGCCCACAGTGGAGGCGGGACCAGCCTACAATAAACCACGCCCCTCCATGCCAGGTAACTGCGTGTCTAATGGAGTGGAATAGACGACATGAAACTAGAGGGACGTGCCTCCAGACTAATGCTGCTACACTTCCTGGATTAATTCTGGGACAATTCTGGATATACAGATATATTCTCCCTTCCATTTCTCCTTCTTAGCTCTTCCCTCCTCTATGCTGGCTACTCTGGTTATTGGTTTGTTTAAACAGACATATGTAATCCATTCTCTTATACATGTTGTACACCTCCTTCTTTACACTCCTTTCTCTCTCTCTGGAATAATCAAGCCATATAGTTTCTCTGTCTGGGTAACTTTATCTTTGTTTTTTTGTTTTTTGTTTTTTCCCTGCCTTCCTTAATTCCCTTTCTCTCTCTCTTGATTAAGTCTTTTAGTCTCTCTGCCTGGTCAATGTTTATTTTCTCTTTATCCCCGCCCCTGTCATTTTTCTCCTTCTATGTGCTTGTCCATCAGCCCCACCTCTACCATGTTCTTTACTTGTAGCTGGTATTTCTGGGTTTTTTTGCTTTTGGATTGTTTTTTGTTTTTGTTTTTTGTTTTTGTTTGTTCGTTTGTTTTGTTTGTGTGTTTGCATGTTTTTGATTCCTGTTTGTCTGTCTGTGTGTTTTCCTTCCCAGGGATACTTCAAAGAACAAATCAAAGCATACCTGGTGGAGGGTCCAAAACATCACTACAAGTAGGGAAATAAAATAACCAAAGTCTCAACAAAAGAGAGCAAATAACACTCTCCAAAAACTCCTCCTGAAGGGCCAAGCCTGCACAGTGCATGACCCCCCCTTTAATATAGCAGTGCTCTCATGTACAGAGCACATAACAAGCTTTTAAAACTCATAAGGGACAGAAAACAAGCCAAAATGACAAAACGGAAGAATTCTCTTCAAAAGAAATTCCAGGAAGAAGTGACAGCTAAAGAATTGATCAAAACAGATTTAAGCAACATAACTGAACAAGATCTTAGAATAATAGTCATAAAATTAATTGCTGGTCTTAAAAAAAGCATAGAAGACATCAGAGAATCTATTGCTACAGAGATCAAGGGACTTAAAAATGATGAATTAAAAAATGCTATAAATGAGGTGCAAAATAAAATGGAAGTGGCCACAGCGCGGACTAAAGAGGCAGAGGGGAGAACAGGTGAATTAGAAGGTAAAATTATGGAAGAAGAGGAAACTGAGAAAAGGGAGATAAAAAAATCCAGGATCACGAGGGGAGAATTAGAGAAATGAGTGATTCAATCAAATGGAACAATATCTGGATCATAGGAATTCCAGAAGAAGAAGAGAGAGAGAAAGGGGCTGATGGTGTACTTGAACAAATCATAGCTGAGAATTTCCCTGATCTGGGGAAGGAAATAGGCATTGAAATCCAAAAGGCATAGAGAACTCCTTTCAGACATAACTTGAATCAATCTTCTGCCCAACATATCATAGTGAAACTGGCAAAATACAAGGATAAAGAGAGAATTCTGAAAGCAGCTAGGGATAAACGGGCCTTAACATACAAAGGTAGACACATAAGAGTTGTAGCAGACCTATACTGAAATGTGGCAGGCCAGAAAGGAATGGCAGAAAATCTTCAATGTGATGAACAGGAAAAATATGTAGCCAAGAATCCTTTATCCAGCAAGCCTGTCATTCAGAATGAAAGGAGAGATAAAGGTTTTCCCAAACAAATAAAAGCCAAAGGAATTCATCACCACTAAACCAGCCCTGCAAGAGATCCTAAGGGGGACTCTGTGAGTGAAATGTTGCAAAGACCACAAAGTACCAGACACCTCACTATAACCATGAAGCCTACAGATAACACAATGACTCTAAACCCATATCTTTCAATAATAATACTGAGTGTAAATGGACTAAATGCTCCAAACAGAGGAGACAGGTTATTAGAATGGATAAAGAAACAAGACCCATCTATTTGCTATCTACAAGAAACTCATTTTAAACCTGAGGACACCTTCAGATTGAAAGTGAGGGGATGGAGAACTATGTATCATGCTACTGGAACTCAAAAGAAAGCTGGAGTAGCCATACTTATATCAGACAAACTAGACTTTAAATTAAAAAGTGTAACATGAGATGAAGAGGGGCATTATATAATAATTACAGGGTCTATCCATCAGGAAGAGCTAACAATTATAAATGTCTATGCACCAAATTAGGAACACCCAAATATATAAAACAATCCCAAACATAAGCAATCTCATTGATAAGAATTGCAGGGGACTTTAATACTCCACTTACAACAATGAACAGATCATCTAGACAGAGAATCAATAAAGAAACAATGGCCCTGAACAATACATGGGACCAGATGGACTTGAGAGATATATTTAGAACTCTACAGCCCAAAGCAGCAGAATATACTTTCTTTTCAAGTACACATGGAACATTCTCCAAGATAGATCACATACTGGGTCACAACACAGCCCTCAATAAATGTAAAAGAATTGAGATCATACCATGCACACTTTCAGATCACAATGCTATGAAACTTGAAATCAACCACAGAAAAAAGTCTGGAAAACCTCCAAAAGCATGGAAGTTAAAGAACATCATACTAAAGAACAAATGGGTCAACCAGGCAATTAGAAAAGAAATTTAAAAATATATGGAAACAAATGAAAATGAAAATACAACAATCCAAACCCTTGGGGATGCAGCAAAGGCAGTACTAAAAGGAAAATACATTGCAATCCAGGCCTATCTCAAGAAACAAGAAAAATCCTAAATACAAAATCTAACGGCACACATAAAGGAACTAGAAGCAGAACAGCAAAGACACCCCAAACCCAGCAGAAGAAGAGAAATAATAAAGGTCAGAGCAGAAATAAACAATATAGAATCCAAAAAACAAAACAAAACAAAACAGTAGAACAGATCAATGAAACCAAGAGTTGGTTTCTTGAAAAAATAAACAAAATTAATAAACCCCTAGCCAGGCTTCTCAAAAAGAAAAGAGAGAGGACCCAAATAGATAAAATCACCAATGAAAATGGATGTATTACAACCAGTCCCTCAAAAATACAAGCAATTATCAGGGAATACTATGAAAAATTATATGCCAACATACTGGACAACATAGAAGAAATGGACAAATTCCTAAACACCCACACACTACCAAAACCCAAAGGGGAAGAAATAGAAAATTTGAACAGACCCATAACTAGTGAAGAAATTGAATAAGTTATCAAAAATCTCCCAACAAATAAGAGTCCTGGACCAGATGGCTTCCCTGGGGAATTCTACCAGACATTTAAAGCAGAGTTAATACCTATCCTTCTCAAGCTGTTCCAAAAATTAGAAATAGAAGGAAAACTTCTGGACTCCTTCTATGAAGCCACCATTACTTTGATTCCCAAACCAGACAGAGACCCAGCAAAAAAAGAGAACTACAGGCCAATATCCCTGATGAATATGGATGCAAAAATTATCAACAAGATACTAGCAAATTGAATTCAACAGCATATAAAAAGAATTATTCACCATGATCAAGGGGGATTCATCCTGGGCTGCAGGGCTGGTTCAATATTTGCAAATCAGTCAATGTGATACATCACATTAATTAAAAAAAAGATAAGAACCATATGATCCTGTCAATAAATGCAAAAAAAAAAAAAAAAAACATTTGACAAAATACAGCATCCTTAATAAAAACCCTTGAGAAAGTCAGGATAGAAGGAACATACTTAAACACGATAAGAGCCATTTCTGAAAAGCCCACAGCTAACATCATCCTCAATGGGGAAAAACTGAGAGGTTTCTCCCCGATATCAGGAACACAACAGGGATGTCCACTCTTACCACTGTTGTTTAACATAGTGTTAGAAACCCTAGCATCAGCAATCTGACAACAAAATGAAATAAAAGGCATCAAAATTAGCAAAGATGGGGGCGCCTGGGTGGCTTAGTCGGTTAAGCGTCCGACTTCGGCTCAGGTCACGATCTCGCGGTCCGCAAGTTCGAGCCCCGCGTCGGGCTCTGGGCTGATGGCTCAGAGCCTGGAGTCTGCTTCCGATTCTGTGTTTCCCTCTCTCTCTGCCCCTCCCCCGTTCATGCTGTGTCTCTCTCTGTCTCAAAAATAAATAAACGTTAAAAAAAAAATTTTTTTTTAAATAAAAAAAATTTAAAAAAATTAGCAAAGATGAAGTCAATCTTTCACTTTTCACAGATGACATGATATTCTACATGGAAAACCCAACAGACTCCACCAAAAGTCTACTAGAACTGATCCATGAATTCAGCAAAGTCACAGGGTACGAAATCAATGTACAGAAATCAGTTACATTTTTATACACCAATAATGAAGCAACAGAAATAAAGAAACTGATCCCATTCATAATTGCACCAAGAACTATAAAATACCTAGGAATAAACCTAACCAAAGATGTAAAAGATCTGTATGCTGAAAACAATAGAAAGCTTATGAAGGAAATTGAAGAAGATATAAAGAAATGGAAAAACATTCCATGCTCATGGATTGGAAGAATAAATATTGTTAAAATGTCAATACTACCCAAAGCAATCTACACATTGAATGCAATCCAAATCAAAATTTCACCAGCATTCTTCTCAAAGCTAGAACAAACAATCCTAAAATTTGTATGGAACCACAAAAGACCCTGAATAGCCAAAGTAATATTGAAGAAGAAAACCAAAGCGGGAGGCATCACAATTCCAGACTTTAGCCTCTACTACAAAGCTGTAATCATCAAGACAGTATGATATTGGCACAAAAACAGACACATAGACCAATGGAATAGAATAGAGAACCCAGAATTGTACCCACAAATGTATGGCCAACTAATCTTTGACAAAGCAGGAAAGAGTATCCAATGAAAAACAGACAGTCTCTTTAACAAATGGTGCTGGGAGAACTCGACAGCAACATGCATAAGGATGAAACTAAACAACTTTATTACACCATACACAAAAATAAACTCAAAATGGATAAAGGACCTGCATGTGAGACAGGAAACCATCAAAACCCTAGAGGAGAAACAGGAAAAAACCTCTTTGAACTCAGCCACAGCAATTTCTTTCTCAACATATCTCCAAAGGCAAGGGAATTAAAAGGAAAAATGAACTATTGGGACCTTAACGAGACAAAAATCTTCTTCACTGCAAAGGGAACAGTCAACAAAACTAAAAGGCAACTGACAGAATGGGAAAAGAGATTTGTAAATGACATATCGGATAAAGGGCTAGTATCCAAAATCTATAAAGAACTCAACAAACTCCATAACCGAAAAACAATCCATTGAAGAAATGGGCAGAAGACATGAATAGACACTTTTCCAAAGAACACATCCAGATGGCCCACAGACACATGAAATGATGCTCAACATCACTCCTCATCAGGGAAATACAAATCAAAACCACACTGAGATACCACCTCACGCCAGTCAGAGTGGCTAAAATGAACAAATCAGGAGACTATAGATGCTGAAGAGGATGTGGAGAAACGGGAACGCTCTTGCACTGTTGGTGGGAATGCAAACTGGTGCAGCTGCTCTGGAAAATAGTGTGGAGGTTCCTCAAAAAATTAAAAATTTTTGAACTACCCTGTGACCCAGCAACAGCATTGTTGAGAATCTACCCAAAGGGTACAGGAGTGCTGATGCATAGGGGCACACGTACCCCAATGTTTATAGCAGCACTTTCAACAATAGCCAAATTATGGAAAAAGCCTAAATGTCCATCAACTGACAAACGGATAAAGAAGATGTGGTTTATATATACAATGGAATACTACTTGGCAATCAGAAAGAATGAAATCTGGCCATTTGCAGCAACGTGGATGGAACTGGAGGGTATTATGCTAACTGAAATAAGCCATACAGAGAAAGACAGATACCATATGTTTTCACTTATATGTGGATCCTGAGAAACTTAACAGAAGACCATGGGGGAGGGGAAGAAGAAAAAAAAAAAAGGTAGAGAGGGAGGGAGCCAAACCATAAGAGACTCTAAAAAACTGAGAATAAAGTGAGGGTTGATGGGGGGTGAGGGAGAGGGGAAAGTGGGTGATGGGCACTGAGGAGGGCACTTGTTGGGATGAGCACTGGGTGCTGTATGGAAACCAATCTGACAATAAATTATATTAAAAAAATTTTTAATGGACAGAGGATCTTAACAGAAATTTTTCCTAAGAAGACCTACAGATAGCTAACAGGTACATGAAAAAGTGCCCAATAATATTAATTATCAAGATAATATAAATCAAAATCACAATGAGATATCACCTCACAACCTGGTAGGAACTTCACTATAAAAAGAGATAACAAAAGCTAGCAAGGATGTGGAGAAAAGAAAACCCTTGTACACTGTTGGTGGGAATGTAAACTGAAGCAGCCATTGTGGAAACGGTATGGAGGTTCCTCAAAAAATTACAAATAGAACTACAATAAGAAGTAGTAATCCCAGTTCTGAGTATATATCCAAAGGAAACTCAGTATCTTAAGGAACTATCTCTACAGCCATGTTCATTGTAGCATTGTTTACAATAGGCAAAACAGGAAAATAAATGTCCATCAATGGATGAATGAGTAAAAAAAATGTGGGGCGTGCACACGTGTGTGTGTGCGTGCGTGTGTGTGTGTATGCAGATGGAATGTTATTCAGTTATAAAAACAAAGGAAATCCTGTCATTTGTAAAAACATAGATGAACCTGGAGGACATTATGCTAAATGAAATAAGCCAGACAGAAAAGACAAATACTATGTGGTATCACTAAAAACCAAGTTTATAGAAAGGGAGAGTAGATTAAAACCAAGTTTATAGAAAGGAAGAGTAGATTAATGATGGCCATGGGTAGGGGTTGGGGGGAATGAAGGAATAGGTTCACGGGGTACAAACTTCCAGTTATAGATGAATAAGTTCTATAGATGTATACTTAGCTGACTATAGTTAACAATACTATATTGCATATTGAAAAGTTGTTAAGAGAGTAAATCTTAAAAGTTATCACCACAAAATAAACAAAAAAACAAACAAAAACCAGGTAACTATATGAACTGATGTGTTAACTAATCTTATTTTAGTAATTATTTCCCAATATATACTTATATCAAATCATCACTTTGCTTATATCTTAAATTATACAATGTTATATGTCAATTATATTTCATAAAGCCAGGGGTGAAGGGATTTTGTGTGTGTGTGAATTCTTTAGCCACAAGCATTCCTCCTGCATAGACATTTGCAAAAGGTAAACCAGTTGACTGCATGGTAGAATAAAACCCGGCAATAAAACTATCTTTGTAGACATGTAACAGAATAAATAATAATATTTAGCACTATGATTAATCTCACAAGCTGGTTCAAATCCTTTCTAATGCTTAAATCTTAAATAATCTTAAATAACAGTGCAATATGATTTCCGGTACTTAAATAAAATGGTTTTTGACTTTTTAAAAAAAATTTTTTTTTAATGTTTATTTATTTTTGAGACAGAGAGAGACAGAGGATGAATGGGGGAGGGTCAGAGAGAGGGAGACACAGAATCTGAAACAGGCTCCAGGCTCTGAGCTGTCAGCACAGAGCCCGACGCAGGGCTCGAACTCATGGACAGTGAGATCATGACCTGAGCCGAAGTCGGCCGCTTAACCGACTGAGCCACCCAGGCGCCCCAGTTTTTGACTTCTTTATGAAGGTCCCATTATCAAAGTTTCCTGATTAGAAATTAGATAGGCATACATACTGAATATTAGAGAAGCATAAATAAATTGTCATGGTCTACAGTAATAATGAACTTCTACAGTAATAATGAACTTGCTTAAACCTTCCTAAAATTATTCCTAAGGAGCAACAGTGTTTTGCATAAGTGATATCTCAGGGCTTAAAAGAATTAACACCAAAGCAGTGTCTTCATCTAAACTCCTTGAATTTTCCCTTCATTTGCATGTGAGTAATTGATCTATCTGCAGTTCAATACGTGATATAGAATCTATACCACTTGAAAATTAATCTCCTGTTATCTAAACTGCCATTACCTAAGATCACATTTCTGAAAACTATTGTTAATACTGAGTGAGCTCCAAAGACTCAAGACTTAAGAGCCTGAGAAAAGATACCAAAGTTTCTGTTTTCTTAAAAGTAGCAAATTTTAAGAAAAGGAAAGAATATGGGCCTCTCTCTGCTTTAAAGTTAGCCTCCTCTCCTTGTTCTCAATAGGTTTTATAAGAATGATAGAATCCTCTTTTTTTCCTACCTTATTTCTCCTGTAAAGCTTTTGTTGTTGCCCTATCATCTAAAGACAAAGACAATGCTTGAGATAGTAAAGAAAGCTTCCACCTGAAGTAGTGGGATGGACAAAGAGATGAAGGCATATATTATCTCCCTATACCTGTGCTGCACTCATTTGAGGTAGTTTTTAGTGTTCAGAGTAGTTTCAGGTTGTAAAACCTTTCCATATGTTCATTGTGTTTAATTCAAACATGTCTATATATTTGCTATATCCAAATGTTGAAGTTTACTTTTAGAATTCCGATGATTTACCAAAACAAATTACTTTATGCTTCTTGCTGCTCATATTTTTACATTTGGTTATTAACTACATGGTGAATAAAACTATTTTAGAATGTTTTAATAGCTCTGCTATTACATAAAGGCTTTAGAGTTCCCCTTGCCTTTCCTTGCTATAACTTAAGTAGGATTTTCTAGTAATCGCAAAAATAACCCTACCTTTTTCTTTTCTGAAACACAAAGTCCAGAAGTTGCTTTTTTTAATTTATTGCCAAAATTGTTTTTTATCGTAAGAACACTGTTTTTAGTTAAAGTTAGTTAGTTAAAGATCTCCACCTCCACTCAACTTTCAGGACACTACACACCATACCTTGAGTTTGGATGCACATGTATCTAGAAA
>NW_026057747.1:0-15929 GCF_023721935.1 Panthera uncia
GGGGGAAAAGACAAAAAGGAAAAAAAAATTGCAATGCAAAGAGATAGCTTCCATTAGAGCTCCAGCCCGGGCGATGGGAATGTTTAATGAATGCATCAAGCCTTTTGATCACCCTCGCTCGGTTGGGTTCAGTAGTGCCGGAAGGTTAGTTGCATATCCTGTGGCTGATCTGAAATTCGATCAGCAGAGGGGGCAAAGAAAAGAAAAGCATTTTAATGGGAATCAATAGAGGATCATAGGTCCTGGAAGGAAATACGTGTTGATTAAAAATGCCACAAGATTAAAAAATGTTCACGACTGGTTTAAAAAAAAAAAAAAAAAGGAAAGAAAGAAAGAAACAGGAGAGAGAGAGAGAGAGAGAGGAGGAGAGGGGGAGGAGGGGGGAAAAAAAACCCCTTAGCAATCTATTTTCTGTGTGTGTTGCTGCCAGAGAAGCAGTCAGCAGACCAACAGTTTGTGTAATGCTTCAAGCTACAGCGGGCAAATTTAAAGCTGTATGCTCAGAACAACATAATAAATACTTATTGAAAATGCATTTCTATTTCTAAGCGGGGTTCACTCATGCATTATACAAAACACCTAGGGCTGCAGTAGAGACACAAGGGGACAAATAAGGTGTACTGTGACTCAAGTTCTTAAAACTAAACTCTCAGGCTTTTAACAGTTGAGAGCAAGAACGTATGCACTTGCTTGTGTGTTTTTTTTTTTCCTCATCAAAAACTAAACTAATAGCTTTGAAAGATGTCACAGCCTTCACTCTGAAACTTTAAGAAAAAAGTTGTAATATATTAAAGAAACTCTGATATCTTTGTGTGAGGAGAAGGGTAGGTAGGGTGGGGAGGTAAAAGCCTATTGACTGGGTTGCAGAGTGGAAAGTTGTCGTCCTGTAGGTGGAGAAGTGATCAGTGGGGTGATAAAAATGGTTGCGGGTTATCTGGCTGTTTACCTACTAGAGTGGGAAAGGGAAAAAAGCCTTCTAAACCCACTCTTTACCACAAAAACTCAAGTATACACCCTGTCTGCATGGCCTCTTGGAGAGGAATCAATAGCATTTAAATGTTTACGCATTGAACAGAATTCCTTCCTTGTTGTGAGGGAATCCAGCTAGCAATGGTGGATAGTCTCTTGGTGCCTCTGTGGGCTCCTGCATTCTCGGGGCTTGCCCATTAGCCCGTTTTTCTTAATTCTCCCTTATTTCTCTCTGAAGAACACAACAAGGAGCAAGGAGAGTTTTCAGGGCAATTTCCCTCGGATATTCCCCTGATTTCACTTCGGTAGTTTGGATAGAGCAGGATCTGTCAAAATTGAGATTTCCTTGTTCAGCAGCAACGATAAATTCAATATTTTCGAGCTCCCCTGGGTTATAAAATATTTGGGAGAAGGGGATTTCACTCCTTTCTCCTTCCTATTTCCAACGGTGCTCCTGAGAACAAAGCCTTGCGCTCTAGAGAGCGCTGGATAAGGAAGGGTATTTCAGGTTAATAGCGATCACACACTGACCACACTCTGAATCCATTCACAGAGGAGCATTCTTGCTATGTGGCATCAGACAAGTAACTTGGCTTCTCTTAGCTTCAGGTTCCTCATCTGAAAGATTAGGGGTGCTTCTACCTACCTACTAGGTCTTTTGTGAACGAAATAATGTATGTAAAGCACATTGTGTAATGTCTGGAAATATACATACAGTTTTTTTCTCCCTTCTCCAAAGTTGCTCCCACCCAGGAGCCATGCCGCCTTTATTCACACTCTTGTGTAGCCCCTTGAATCTGGGCTGCAGCTCAAGTGACACTCTATGACTTTCAAGGATAGATCCTAAAGAATCTTGCTGCCTCTCTACCCTGGGTCTCTTTGAATGTTCCCTCTTGGGACGCTCCCTCTCAGGACCCAGCTGCATTCCTCAAGAGGCATGTGGAGGCCAGGTTACCTGCCGTGTGCAGCTTGATAGCATGCAGTTACTCCCAGCAATGCATTCCCAGCCGACGGATTAACATCAACTGCCCACCAGTGAGTTCGCCATCTTGGACGTGCAGTTCCATTGAACCTTGCAATGACTCCAGCCCCAGCTGCTATCTACCTGTAATTGCGTGAAAGACCCCAAGCAAGAAGTGCCCAGCTGAGCTCAATTAACTCGTAGAACCGTGAGGCATAATAAATGGTGACTATATAAAATGAGCGAATGCTAGATTTCACCAATACCTTAATTTTACAGTACGTACTACACCGGTTTGTTGAATAAACGTAAATAAAATACCCTAGTTGCTTGGTGGTATCTTACTTGCCCCTTTCATCCCGTCCCTGGGTTGTCGTTCACCACCCCCAATACCACGTTAGCCTTTATTCCTGAAGGCTATTAGGCTGGATGCTGGCAACACGAGACACAGAATTTTGTAAACCCTTTCCTCCCAGGCTTAGAGTCCAACTGGGAAGGGAAAATGCTTATTCCAAGAAAGAGAAGCCATTTATTCACTGCTAGGTCCTGGCATAGCAATGAGTGTTGAACCATCTGTTGTTAAGTGAAAATATTGTTTATTTTCTATAACGTGTGCTTGTGTGTTGGGGGGTGGGGGGAGGCTCTCCAGGGTTTGAGCTGGCCTTTGCTCATAGGAATTTCTTTCCTTCTGCTTCTTGCTGATGTAGTCCTACCTTTCCTGGGATTTTCGAAATGTTAGACTTTAGGAGGACACACTTCCACCAGTTTGGGAGCCACCAAAAAGGGCAGATCTAGTATCTTCTTTTCTTCATTCTAGCATTTATAATAACGAGTGATCATCTTGGGAATATATACCTCCTGTGTGTAATATGGTCAGTGCCCCTTCGTCTTTGGTCGAGAGTAAACAGTGGTTTGTATGTAGAAGGAATAGTTAGGCATGACCCTCTTTCCTCTGAAACCTGCTCCATCTACCAGGTGCTTCATTTCCCGGGGGTCCGGTGGTCACCAGACACGTCTCTTACGTCACGAGTAGCTCTACCCAAGCAGGGTAGGAGGGAATGGGAGGCACGGGCAGGAAATCAACTGAGGCTCCCAAATGAGTAAAGTACAGCTTAATTTGTACTTAAAATGTTTTTGTGTTATTTCTTACATTTACTAGAAAATATTTAGACAGATTTTTTAAAATAAGCTTTTTGGATCTGGTTGACATATTTGTGTACATATACACGTAACGAGCTTGGTGGAAAACACTTTTTTTTTTGCCAGGAGCAAATGGGTCAGCTCTCCCTCTTCACAGCCCTTCACAGATTCTTCAAGAATTGTATTCTGAATGAGATAGTTAACAGTAACCTGCTGGAACAGAAATTGCTTTCTGGCATGCGCCAGTTGCAAAATGCAATGCCTTCTTATAAAGTACTGGCCGAAATTGCATCCCACCCCTTGCTGCTGTCTTGGGCTGGTGTTGCTGTGTCTCCATGGTGGCTCATCATGGCTTCCCTCTCAACAGACAGATGCTTAAGCTAGTCCTGATATTAAAGAAAATGTAAACAGTGACCAATGTAAGACATCATCATTCGGTCACCTAGCCTATGAGCTGTTTTTCAGACCTGAATGTGCCCACTTTCACGGATGCCCTCACAGTGAAGGCTTCTCCTGTAGGTGACTCACCCTTTTAAACAGGGTTTCATCGGAATTAGTGGGTAGGCGCTGCCATTTTGAGAAAGCAGTTTTCTTCTTCTACTTTTTGACTGTTATGCCCTCGTGTCCTTGTCCATGTTGATTCTGTTCCATAGCCTCAGATGTTTTCTTTTGGGCCCGCAGCCGTTCTGATTTGCACTTATTTCGTAGTTACAGTATTTGAATTGCATTTTACATTTTTAAAATTGCGGGGAAATATTTATATAAATAAAATTTACCATTTTAACCACTTTTAAGAGTGTAGTTCAGTGGCATTAAGTGCATTCATATTTGTTATGCAATGATCACCACCATCCGCCCTTAAGAACTCCCCCTTCTTCCCTTCTTCCATGCTCTGGAAACTCCCATTCTCTTTTGTCATGGATTTGACTCCTCTAGGTACCTCATAGAATCATTTTACATTTTAAGCTTTTTGGCGGAATGGCTGTCAGACTCGAAGTGGAGCTGGAGAAAGATTTTACGAGATGAATTACTGAAATTTTTAATACATTTAAGTGTTCTGCACACAGATTTTTAATTTTCCGTGAATATGTAATTTCTTCTGAAGCGGGCCATATCAGCGTGTTTCAAGTTACTATCCATGGGGTCAAAACTTTCAGCCTGATAAAGACTATTGCACAATTAGCATGGCATAATAATATGATAAATTAAGTCATGAGATCCTATCTCGTTTCATTTGATTGGATCTTCCCTCTATATGTAGAGTGTCTTCCGGCTAAAACAATTTTATTAAACATTCCTTAGCACAACTTTGTTGTTAGCTCCCTTAACGTATGAAAGACGATGAATGCTATTGTGGCGTATTTTTATAATCGCTCATTTTACACATTCCTGAAGATAGTAAAAACAACACTTTATTTCACTCACAAATATCTGAGAAATAAGACGTTATACTTTAATGGAGAAAAGTTTCTTGATTTAAATAGTAAAAGCGACTCTGAGAAATAAAGATAGGAAACGCAGCTTATATTGTCCTAAGCCTTTGTGAAAAATATATTACAGGGTAAGATTATAGACGTACGCTTAGATTATAAATGATTTCATTGCTAAAAAAATAACTTTATTGCTAAGTTATCCATGTGAAAATTTAATTAATGAAAATTATGCATTGCAATAAAAATGATGTCTCTAATGGCAAAATTTAGGCTTTTACAGCTTTTTGCTTTCAATATGATGCCATTTTTGCCAGAATGATTTGAAAAAGGCCTTCACTCTTAGAACTAATTTCTTTATAGGAATTTCAGTTCTTAGGTGGCAGTAAAGACAGAGGAACCTCATTAATTCTCACTTTGCTAATCCATAAACCCTATAATTTCCACCCAAATTCCTCAGCAATATCATTTTACTTCACAGGAAACATTTTATAGCCAGGAGCCCTCGGAAAATCTCAAATCACTAAGAATTCATTACTTTTGCCAAATATACTACGGGCCATTCACTAGCTGACTATCGTAAAGTATTATGACTCAACTATATTTATCTAAATAAACCAGTAAAGCAAATATCTTCGTTCCAAACTCAGATGGAACACTATCATGTTGTGCAGATATTTTCACATATTTCTACACATAAAAATACATATCATGTGGTAGGTTATTATAATACTAGCCCCTAATGAATTACATTTCCCTGTAATGCACGTCTTTTGCCGTCCCTTCAGTCAGGATGTGGAGTATGTCTTTCCATCCTTTGACTATGGGCTGGCCTGGTGACTTGATCTGACCAACAGGATAAGGCGAAAGTGACACCGGGTGACCTCTGAGGCTAAGCTAGAGGCTTTGGAACCTTCACTTCTGCTTTCTCATAGTCCCAAGACTACCAGGCTTGTGTGTTTGTAGACTCAGCCCGGAAGGCTTGCTGGAGAGCAAGGCCCAGGTGAACCCAACCTGCCAGTTGATTGCAGCCCAGGAAAAGACCAGCAGAAGAACTCCCCAGCCAGTCCACAGAATAATGAGATGGAATACATTGTGGTTGTGTGAAACCACTAAATTTTGGAGTGTTTTGTTGTACAATAATAAGTAACAGATACAGAAATTGGTATCTGGCAGTGGGTGTAATTGAAGCAAAACCCCAAGACTTGTGGCCTTGGCTTTGGGACTGAGTCAGTGGAGGCTCAAAGGGTAGCATGGGGTTTTACAGCAGAGGCTGGAGGGGCAGTGGGAGAAATGCTGCTGGAGGCTGGAAGGGAGTGACCCACGTTGTGTCGTGAGCAAGCCGATGCCACAGGGATGAGGGGTGTGGAAAATGTGCTCGGTGACCTTGTGCGCTTGGCCAAGGCAAAATGTTGAAAGTGTCTGTTGGTCGTTTTTTTTTTTTTTTTAACTTGGGAAGAGAGAAATGAACTGAAGAAGGAAATATTTAGTTTGAAATTAGAATTTGCCAGAAATATAGACAAGCCAGGACATATTTGTTTAGAAAATAAACAGATTTTACATTTCTAGTGTCTCCAGTCAGCAAAAGATTCTCAAAATAAGAAACGGACTCAAGGTAAACACTGAATCAAGGGTGTGGCCGTAGGATCTTGTTCAGACTTCTGAAAAATTTAAGGAGGTGCCTAAGTAACCCTCTCAGCCAGACACATTGTTTTCTAAGAACTCGAAGGGCATATCTCACAGCAATTTGACATGTCTAACATTGAGACAGGGATGTCTTCAAAGGAATGATGGATGTGCATCTTTGGGACACGGAGGCAAACCCTATAAAATTCACGGGAAACCCACCGAAGTTTTGAGAGTATTGTATGTAAGAGAACACTGCCAGCTTGGACTGAAAGGGGCACTTCAAAATGAAAACAAGGTCTCTGCGCTCCCAACTTTCCATGGACAGGAAAATGACTAAGAAAGCTTAGCTACAAACTTGGGGCCATTTTTTTGTGATAAAGGCAGGCGTCTCAGAAGGTAAAGCCACGAGTCTGGGGCAGAGGCCAAAGCTGGGGAGACGAGTAGTTGAGGGGTCCACTCCTAGTAACACAACTGGTTCCCAATAAAGGAACATTCCCCATTCTCTAGAGAGGAAGCTTGAAACATGCAGCCGGCCAGATTTCAGAATTGTTATGGACCAGGGACAGTTCTGTGCCTCTCTTTCTCCTTTTTAAATGGAAGCGTCTATTGCAGTTATCTTATTCCTTTCTTTCTACTTGGACTTGACCTACATGAGCTCATGGGCTCTGAGTCTGATGCTGGAATTGGATGAGACCTTGGGAATTTTGCATGTCAATCACCAAGGCCAAAGGGAAGACTGTGGTACAATAATATGTAAAATAATGGCCCCCAGTGAATCGTGCCTTCTTGTGTCTGTGCTTCTTTGCAGTGTGACTTTCCTGCTTCTCCCATCAGGAGGTGGGTCTGTTTCCTCACTCTGTGAATAAGGGCTGGTCTTGTAACTGGCTCTGACCAATGGAAATAGCTTGAAACAACAAGGTACAACTTTGGAGGCTAGGGCTAAAGAGGGCTTAGAGCCTCTGCTTTGGTTGTCTTGAACATCTGAGATCACCAAGCTGTGAAAAAGCCCTGCACAAAAGACAGAGAGAGAGAGAGAGAGACAGACAGACAGACAGACAGAGAGACAGAGAGACAGAGAGAGAGACTCAGCTATCTCCGCCATCTGAGCTGAGCACAGGCCCCAGCTGGTTTACCACTGAACATGCTTGTATGAGTTGGCTCAAGTGACAGCAACAGAGGACCTGCCTGACTAACGCATGGAATCATGGGAAATAGAAAACTGGTTTTGAGCCCCTAGGTTTGGCGGTGGTTTGTTTGTTAGCAATATGTAACTGATAAAGTAGAATTTAGTGCTGATTGATGAGACTGAAGTGTTTCCTTAATGATTTTGCCTGCCTACGGTCACAGCTCCTCACTGCGTGGCTTGGGTGACGCTATGATCCGCTTGGCTGTTGGAAGGTAGAATTGGGAAGCCTTAAGAGAAAGGGCCAAAAAGAAACAGAGAGTGCTACAGGGCCCAACTCAGTGGCTTGGGAACTGCTGCTTTAATCTTACGATGTTGTCGCATTGCCAAGTTAAGCAAAGGTTTTACAGTTAAATTTACCCGAGGTCAAATCTGAGCTCTAAAACTTATTGTTTTTTTAATTAATAGACTTTATTTGTTAGAGCATTTTTAGGTTTTAGTGCAAAGTACTGAGATTTCCCATACGCTCCCTAACCCCACACACGCACAGGCTCCTCAACCATCCCCACTCGGCAACACAGTGGTACCTTTGTTACCATCGATAAACCTACTTTTGACACACATGATCACCCAAAGCCTGTAGTTTATATTAAGATTTGCTCTTGGTGTTGCACATTCTATGGGTTTTGACAAATGTATAATGACATATGTCCACCATTACAGTGTGGTACAGGTACGTTGTATTATAGTTTTGCTGCCCTAAAAATCCTTTGTGCTCTGCCTATTTATCCTTCCCTCACCCCAACCCCTCCTTTGGCAACCACTAGTTTCTTTTTACTGACCCCATAGTTTTGCATTTTCCAGAATGTCACATAGTTGGAATCATATAGTGTGTAGCCTTTTCACACTGGCTTTTTTCCCTGAATAGTGTACATTTCTTTTTTCTTTTGTTTTGAGAGAGAGAGCGCACATACATGCATACACAAGGGCACAAGCGGGGGAGAGGGAGAGGGAGAGAGAGAATCTTAAGTGGGCTTGCACTGGGTACTCCATCCTGTGACTCTGGGATCATGACCTGAGTTGAAATCAAGAGTCAGACACTCAGCTGACTGGGCCACGCAGGAGTCCCTCTATCATTTCTTTTCAATTCTTTCTTAGAATTACCATTTTTTTTCCCGTTTATACTATCCATCCATCCTATCATGTTGTCTACGTTTTCTGTCAACTCCCTTAGCATATTAATCACAGTTTCGAAAACTCCTGGTCTGATAATTCCAGCATTTCTATAATACCTGACTAGTTCTGATGCTTGTTCAGGCTCTTCAATCTGTGGGTTTTTGTTTTGTTTTGTTTTGTTTTGTTTTTGTTTTTTGCCTTTTAGTATGCCTTGTAATTTTTTATTGAAAGGTGGGCGTGATGTACTGGGTGAAAGGAACAGGAAGTAGGGCTTTAGTAATGTGGTGGGAAGGCGTGGGGGGAGGGGAAGCATTCTGTAGTCCTATGATTAGGTCTCAGGTTTTTGGTGAGCCTGTTCCCCTGGACTGTGAACTTCACCAGTGTGTTTCAGTTTTCTCCCCCCTTAAGTGGGATAGGATGGCTGGAGAAGGCTAGAGTTGGCCATCTCCTTCCCCTAAGGGGGTTATGCTCTGATACAATAGGTTGTCCTGAGGGCAGGCCTTGTTAAAAAGAATAGAATGCTGTGACATATTTCCAAATGGTTCCTTTCCCCTCTTCCTGCCAGAAGCATGGGGATTTTTCTCTGATACTTACTATGAGGATCCAGCTGAGCTCTTGGAGGTGAGACTCACAAAAGTGTGGGTTCCCCCTTATGACTGGGTCCCCCTGGCATTTTTAACTTTGAGATTTGCCCACACCCAGGCTCTAGCAATTTGTCATTATCATTCAGGTTCTTCTGCCCTGGCTCTGGTTTCTGTGTTGGCTTCTGCTCTTTGGTGTCTGGTGTGGCACGTACGTTGTGTTTCTCCGCAGCTGCTCATCCGTCTCTCCAATTTTGGGGGCAGTAGTTTGGGGGCACTTCTCTGATGGACCCAAGAAGAATTGTTGATTTTTCAGTTTTTTTTCAGCTTGTTACTTATTAGGACAGAATGACTACTTTCAGCTCCTTCTATGCTGGACGGGAAACCAGAGGTCCTCTCTATTAACTTTTTGACCCTTGACAAATAACTTAATTCTTCTGGACGTCAGTGTCCTCATCTGGAAATGAAGATTATAATCCTTATGTGGCATGGTTGGTGTGAAGGTTAAATCAGGTACGGAATGGAAATCCCTGGTATAGGTGCTTGGTAAATGGCAACTGTGGTTGACATGACTCTCTTCTCTGAAGCCGTGAGACTGGAGGCTTGGTCTGTGTTCTCTAGTCAATGTCTCTGACCACCATTGCATGCTTCCCTGTTTCCTAGGTTTTTGGGAGAAGGTATGTCCCTCCTACAGCAAGATGGCTCCTCAGCTATCCTTTGTAGCATCGACTTCTTTTAAAACACAGCCATGAGCCGATCACCTCGCTGTGGGCAGGAAAGCATGAACTCCTTCCCCTCGGAGTAAAGGCTTCAGGTTAACCGTGACTCTAAACGGCAGAGCAACAAATAGTGACAAGGCTGCAGCAAATCATGGAACAATTTCGAGAGCGTGGAAAAGACTGGAGTTTCCCCGTCGGTATTTAAGCCACACGCTAAGGCTCAGAGAACAATCACCGTCAGGCATATTATCGTTGAATCCAAAGGACAACAGAGTATAACGCAGTCTGCCATTCAGTCCGACATTCTTGTTGGTAACATTTTCAATTTTTAATTTTTCCCACTAGTCGACACTGTCATGATTTCTGCCTCCGGGGATGAAGCGACAGGCCCCTGCCTCTTTCCCAGCCAGGCTATTACTGAGGCTCCAATATAAACCTCTGGAGACTGCAGACACATAAACCTTTTCTCTTTTAAGGCTCCACACATGTACTTGGTTTCCATTCATCTGCCTTCCACTCTGGTCCCCGATGGTACTGAGGACAAGCCTTAAGATCTCACTAATCTTGAGAATTAGGTTGAGGCTTCCAGAGCTCGTGATTGTAGAGTCAAATCACGCAGGCTTGGCAAAGCGGTCCCTATTACCTGAATTAAAAAACATGGTGCCTGGTTCCAAGCTGTGCGCTCATTCCAGAAACTGCTGTGTTTTTGGCATCGTTTAGCTCTTAGGTCATCATAGTTTAAAATACAGCTCTGCCTTCTCCTGGTAACACCTCATATAGGACCCTGTGTCGTTTTGGAAAAGCACTGTCAATATCATGGTACTTTTTACTTGGAAAATGAAAAACAACAAAAAAAATCAGACTGTTTCTTCCCAAACAAGCTAGGCCGGAGGTAGGCAATCAGACTCGGCGCTGATATGAACCTTACGTGGTGTTGAAGTCAAAGAATCTTTCAAGAGAGAAGTGCACTTAAAAAAATTCCCATTTTCTGTTGAGTCGCGGTTTGCCGTTTACTCTGTAGCTCTGATGCCCACCGAAGGAGTGAGTGATTTTGTGCTTATCCGAGAGGGCGTGGCTTAACAGAGCTTCGAAAGACAGTGGTAGATTTCAGTTTCATGCTGAAGTCACTGTTCATTTGAAGGGATGGTTGCTGTCTCTGTCTTCTCTGAGAGAGAAGCCAAGGGGCAGGCAGGTTCACTACAGAAAAACACTGCACCTTGGAAAACTCTGCTCTATAAGTGGATTTGGCCACATTTCTGGAGGCGAAGGGAGTTGGGAGGGAGCCCTGCCAGTGTGGGGAGCACAGCGCGTCAGGGGCATGACTGGCATGGGCTTTAAGTAGTCACGAGGGGTGGGGGTGGGGGGGCCCTGGCGGGTGCTGCCCAGGGGCATGCGTTGTATTACAGGTAACGCCACTTCCTCTAGCCTTATTTCTGCCTTTTTCCTCCATCTCGAAGATTTTTTTTTTTTTCCCTCAGTGCCTACTACATGCTCTGTGCTGTATGGAGTCAGAAAATGTCATGGAGGAAGGGACTCACACGCGAAATAATGGCACCGCTCAGGTCGCACCTCGTCAGTGAGGCCTTTCTGTTACTTTAGCTTAACCCTGGCTGCTTCTCCCGGCTCGTCCCATCGTCCCTACCCAGTTCTCCTGCCCTTTTTTTTTTTCTTTTTTTTGGTCTGCTTCTGTTTAGTACTGCATCCCCGGGGCCTACAACAGTGCCTGTGTGAATGACGGGAATTGTGTGTTGGACGAATGAATGCATGAGAGATCGGGGAGAGAATGAGTAAGGGCAGGTGGAAGGGGGCCTGTTCCCTTTGCAGTGAGGGCATGGGGGTTGACGACTGTCTTCTCTGTGCATTGCTTAACAAATTGAAGGTCCAGAGAAAATCCTGAAGACCTCCGGGCCTGTCTTCTTGAAAGACACAGGAAGCCTCCAAGAGGCCATTTTGTTTGTAACTGAACTTCCTACTTTGTATAATAAGATGTCACCCGGTGGCTTAACAATGTAGTGGCTATCTTTCCTTTCAGAGCGAGCGCTCCGTTAGAGATGGCTCTCCACACTAGGTCACTTGAATAACAGCTGCTCAAGGTGTATCGTGGGAGGCCTTCTGGGTAAAGTGAGGCTGGCACTGAAGCGGTCCGAGGGATCATTCAATCTGCTGATCGCTCCCCAAAGTTGGCTGCCTAGGAGGATCTCCGGGGAGCTTTTAAAAAATACCGGGGCTTTGGCCTCCACCCCTCCCCCCAGATTCTAACTTAATTGGTCTGGGAAGGAGGGGCTTAGGCCCCATGGTTGGTTTACAAGTTCCCCAGATGATTCTAGTATGCAGTCAGGGTTAGAGCCACCAACAAATCTCCTTCCATCACTTCCTTTGTGAGGGAACCCAGGCCCAGTGAAATCAAGCCACTTGTCTAAAAGTGACAGCCTGTTATTCCCTTCAGAAATACACCAGAGAATCTGCAAAGAATTTCTTTGGGTTGACAGTGTTCAGTTGGCCCAGTTCTGTGGTGGATTAAATTAATCGAGGTGAGATAATTAAGTCCTAGATCAGGCCACGTTTTAGAGAAGCAGAAGGGACCTATCTGGCTGGTGGGAAGCCAGGGGACGATGGCTAGAGAGCTGCAGAGCTGTGTACTGTAGGGACCCACCTGTGGTAGAGACCACAAACACAGAACAAGTAACCTTGCCCAGGGGGGCTGCAAATGAAGGGGTTGAACATGAGTGGCGCTTCAGGGTCGGGAAAGGGAACTGCCCTGGCTTTGTTCTTTCGTGGAAAGCCTTAGTGCAGAGCCCATTGTCCTGGCATGCCCTGCTCTGTGTGCCCAGTGGTGTCACGTTTGGGTGCTTTACCCCGTCCCGAGAGGCCTTTCTGAGGTTGGTCTCTCAGTAGGGGCCATACATGGCATTAGAAGAGTCAAGGCGTCCCTTCTGTGCTGGGTGCTCACAATCGTGCCCAGGGTAGGGGGGGGTGGGGAGGGGAGGAAAGGACCACACATCTTCACTCCCAATCTACTGGTCTCAGACAGACACGTGGGAGAACGAGCTGTCACCGTCACTTAGGACAACTGAGGCTCCAACTGAGACCCCTCATCCCGTCGGCAGTGGTAAAAAATACTGATTCCATGTTATACACGAAATAGGGAAGCCCCCTCCCAAGGTTCTTTTCCTTCTAGAGAGAAAGGGACATGAAGAGATGGCTCTGCCCTAAAGCCAGGTGGACGTGGGGCTGAGTATCTTTGCTCCCGCTCCTATCGTTCTCTGCTTTTGCAACTCCTGGTCCCCTGGCTGTTCTCTGGGAAGGGACTGTGGTAGTCCCCACTGAAGGCAGTGGCCCTAAAAGAGAACTGTGGTCAGTGGTTAGTGCCATCAGTATTTCAGATCACCTGGAGGATATCGAGCAGTGGAAAAGGGATACAACATTCTGTTTCCTGGGGAGAGGGATTCATTCAGAGACATTTGTGAAGTTCTTAATTTATACTCTGCTAAGTTTGGGAAGAAGGCAGTGGTTGTTTTAGATATAACCAGGGGGTGCCTGGGTGGCTTAGTCGGTTAAGCGTCCAACTCTTTGTTTCGGCTCAGGTCATGATCTCATGGTTTCGTGAGTTCAAGCCCCGTGTTGGGGTCTATGGTGGTAGTGCGAAACCTGCTTGGGATTTTCTCTCTCTCTCTCTCTCTCTCTCTCCCTCTCCCTCTCTCTCTGCCCCTCCCCCATGTGTACTGTCTCTGTCTCTCTCAAAAATAAATAAAACTTAAAAACAAAAAAAGAATCTTAGATATAACCAGAAAAAAAAATTAAAAACCAGGAGCTGGACAGGAGAAAATAAATGCATGTCTTTTTCCCTTTCTGCTCGTGGGTATAATTATTGGGGAAAGGAAGCCCTAAGAACTCGATCTGGCTCAAAGAACATATAAACTACAATTTCATAGTTGGGTATTCTTCGTGAAGCGAAGACGGGTGATTAGGGAGAGGTGATTGCTGTTTCTAAGGGACACTTTGGGGATACAGCATCCCTACTTTTATAGAGCTTGTATCCCACGGGGGCTACCTAAACTTACAACAAGCTGTACACGTATGAGCGCACACACACGCACACACACACACACACACTTACACTTAAAGAACTGATAATTTCAAGGAAGAAAAATGAAGTAGGTGAAAGTTGGAGAGTATTTTAGGTATAGTGGTGGAGAAGACTCTAAGGATGTGCCATTTGGGCAGAGACTGAAGGGGGTGAGGGACTCGGCTGTGTGGAATCTGGGAACAGCTTACCGGGCAGAGGGAACAGCAATTACAAAGGTCCTAGGGACGAATGACTAACATCCGGCATGGACACATAGTATGAGGTGAAGAGTGCAGTGGTCAGCAGTCACCCTTGGCCAGGACACCAAGGAGAAGTCCATGGAAATGGCACATGGACCAACCCTATAGGAATCATAGGATTTCAACAGGCCAGATTCCAAACAGTCCAAGGGAAGAATAATGCCCTGATATGCACAAGCCCTTGCATGGGGAGATATTCAATAGTATTTATGGAATAAGTAAACAGGTGTAGATGAGGACAGCATGGCAGACAGGGAATGTCGAGTGAATAAAGACGGAGAAATGAGAACGTGTGGGTCATACTCCGTGAATGGTAGGGTTTGGTTGGAATATTGATGGAAAAGCCCTGAAAATGTCATGATGTGAAGAATGCAGATTGAGGACCTGTTAATAAAGGGCAAAAATATGAAACTCGGAAGCTTGGACTGTATTTTATAGGCATGTAGGAATCATGGGGCGTTTTTGAATCGTGGAACTTCACAAGCAAGATAGAACACATATGAAGAAGAGTAGGCTGGATGTTTGGGAGAGAGGATAGAAGTGGAAAGCTGCTGTCTTTCCTCCAGGGATAACACGGATTTGAGCTTGGGCTGTGTTTCTAGTAATAGACCGGTGAGACTCTCCAAATAAAATTGCTAGTATTTTGTGACTGATTTTGTGACTGATTTTGTGCTTGCTAGTATTTTGTGATGATGTGGGAAGGGACGAGAGAGGTGGAGTCAAGGAAGCCTGATGTTTCTAGTCTGACTGAGCGGGGAGATCGTGGTGTTGGTAATAGGAGAACAGAAGGGAAATGGTATTGTGTTAGTCTGTTTGGGCTGCTCTAACAGAAGACCACAGGCCGGGTGGCTGATAGACAACAGAAATGTATTTCTCCCAGTTCTGGAGGCCGGAGGTCCAAGATCAGGGGGCTGGCTTGGGGGGATCTGGTGAGAGCCCCCTCCGGGGTGCAGACTTCCCACTTCTGGTATTCTTACATGGTGGTACCAGGGCAACAGAACTCTTTGGGGTCCTTTTTACGAGGGGACTCATCCCATTTATGAAGGCTCCGCTTTTGTGACCTAATTCCCTCCCAAGGCCTTCCCTCCTAAAACCATCACGTTGGGGGTAGAGAGCCAACATGTGAATTTTAGGGGAACACATTCAGCCCAGAGCAGATCGGGGATGATTTTGAGGCGGCAACAGTGCCCCCCCGGGGTTCGATGCGTAGTTAACGGAAAAGCAGGGCTGATGCTCAGAGAGAGGTTCAGAGCCTCTGTGGCGAGGAGATACAGAAACTACTAAAGTAAGTGTTTTAGGAAATGAGAAGAGAAAAGGGAGCAGGATAGAAAGGTAGGGGTGCTCACATGTAGGGGTTGGAAAGAAGGAGAGTCAGAGATTTAGCAGAAGGCGCAGAAACATGTGATTCTAGGGATGCCGGCGGATTGGAGGTCACGAGGGGGAGGAGGCCCGCGGTGTCGAGTGTTGTCGTCCGCAAGCATTTTGGCGATTAGAAGTCACAGCCGACTTTTGGAAGACGTATGAGCTAATCGTTAGCTGTGTAGCGGGGACCTTTCTCAAGGGGAACCAGTCTACCCTTACTCCAAAGGCTCGGGCGTGGTGAACTAGCTCAAATCTAGGAAATTGTTGAGGGGCCACCGCTCTCTAGTGTGAGAATTTGCCTCAGGTTTCTTGTCACCAGATCTAGGAGGTGGTACATCTATTTCAGGTCTAGGGATACCAAGATTATTTGTCCATGCCAAAGATTTTGATGGTTCAAATCCTTATGATCCTTGCTTTGGCTCTCCTGCTCATTCTTGTAACCTGGCTAACCTCAACTTTAGGACTAAGGCCCCCTGCTGTCCCAGGACCCCCCCCCCCCCCCCCCCCCCCCCC
>NW_026057748.1:0-15925 GCF_023721935.1 Panthera uncia
GGGGGAAAAGACAAAAAGGAAAAAAAAATTGCAATGCAAAGAGATAGCTTCCATTAGAGCTCCAGCCCGGGCGATGGGAATGTTTAATGAATGCATCAAGCCTTTTGATCACCCTCGCTCGGTTGGGTTCAGTAGTGCCGGAAGGTTAGTTGCATATCCTGTGGCTGATCTGAAATTCGATCAGCAGAGGGGGCAAAGAAAAGAAAAGCATTTTAATGGGAATCAATAGAGGATCATAGGTCCTGGAAGGAAATACGTGTTGATTAAAAATGCCACAAGATTAAAAAATGTTCACGACTGGTTTAAAAAAAAAAAAAAAAAGGAAAGAAAGAAAGAAACAGGAGAGAGAGAGAGAGAGAGAGGAGGAGAGGGGGAGGAGGGGGGAAAAAAAACCCCTTAGCAATCTATTTTCTGTGTGTGTTGCTGCCAGAGAAGCAGTCAGCAGACCAACAGTTTGTGTAATGCTTCAAGCTACAGCGGGCAAATTTAAAGCTGTATGCTCAGAACAACATAATAAATACTTATTGAAAATGCATTTCTATTTCTAAGCGGGGTTCACTCATGCATTATACAAAACACCTAGGGCTGCAGTAGAGACACAAGGGGACAAATAAGGTGTACTGTGACTCAAGTTCTTAAAACTAAACTCTCAGGCTTTTAACAGTTGAGAGCAAGAACGTATGCACTTGCTTGTGTGTTTTTTTTTTTCCTCATCAAAAACTAAACTAATAGCTTTGAAAGATGTCACAGCCTTCACTCTGAAACTTTAAGAAAAAAGTTGTAATATATTAAAGAAACTCTGATATCTTTGTGTGAGGAGAAGGGTAGGTAGGGTGGGGAGGTAAAAGCCTATTGACTGGGTTGCAGAGTGGAAAGTTGTCGTCCTGTAGGTGGAGAAGTGATCAGTGGGGTGATAAAAATGGTTGCGGGTTATCTGGCTGTTTACCTACTAGAGTGGGAAAGGGAAAAAAGCCTTCTAAACCCACTCTTTACCACAAAAACTCAAGTATACACCCTGTCTGCATGGCCTCTTGGAGAGGAATCAATAGCATTTAAATGTTTACGCATTGAACAGAATTCCTTCCTTGTTGTGAGGGAATCCAGCTAGCAATGGTGGATAGTCTCTTGGTGCCTCTGTGGGCTCCTGCATTCTCGGGGCTTGCCCATTAGCCCGTTTTTCTTAATTCTCCCTTATTTCTCTCTGAAGAACACAACAAGGAGCAAGGAGAGTTTTCAGGGCAATTTCCCTCGGATATTCCCCTGATTTCACTTCGGTAGTTTGGATAGAGCAGGATCTGTCAAAATTGAGATTTCCTTGTTCAGCAGCAACGATAAATTCAATATTTTCGAGCTCCCCTGGGTTATAAAATATTTGGGAGAAGGGGATTTCACTCCTTTCTCCTTCCTATTTCCAACGGTGCTCCTGAGAACAAAGCCTTGCGCTCTAGAGAGCGCTGGATAAGGAAGGGTATTTCAGGTTAATAGCGATCACACACTGACCACACTCTGAATCCATTCACAGAGGAGCATTCTTGCTATGTGGCATCAGACAAGTAACTTGGCTTCTCTTAGCTTCAGGTTCCTCATCTGAAAGATTAGGGGTGCTTCTACCTACCTACTAGGTCTTTTGTGAACGAAATAATGTATGTAAAGCACATTGTGTAATGTCTGGAAATATACATACAGTTTTTTTCTCCCTTCTCCAAAGTTGCTCCCACCCAGGAGCCATGCCGCCTTTATTCACACTCTTGTGTAGCCCCTTGAATCTGGGCTGCAGCTCAAGTGACACTCTATGACTTTCAAGGATAGATCCTAAAGAATCTTGCTGCCTCTCTACCCTGGGTCTCTTTGAATGTTCCCTCTTGGGACGCTCCCTCTCAGGACCCAGCTGCATTCCTCAAGAGGCATGTGGAGGCCAGGTTACCTGCCGTGTGCAGCTTGATAGCATGCAGTTACTCCCAGCAATGCATTCCCAGCCGACGGATTAACATCAACTGCCCACCAGTGAGTTCGCCATCTTGGACGTGCAGTTCCATTGAACCTTGCAATGACTCCAGCCCCAGCTGCTATCTACCTGTAATTGCGTGAAAGACCCCAAGCAAGAAGTGCCCAGCTGAGCTCAATTAACTCGTAGAACCGTGAGGCATAATAAATGGTGACTATATAAAATGAGCGAATGCTAGATTTCACCAATACCTTAATTTTACAGTACGTACTACACCGGTTTGTTGAATAAACGTAAATAAAATACCCTAGTTGCTTGGTGGTATCTTACTTGCCCCTTTCATCCCGTCCCTGGGTTGTCGTTCACCACCCCCAATACCACGTTAGCCTTTATTCCTGAAGGCTATTAGGCTGGATGCTGGCAACACGAGACACAGAATTTTGTAAACCCTTTCCTCCCAGGCTTAGAGTCCAACTGGGAAGGGAAAATGCTTATTCCAAGAAAGAGAAGCCATTTATTCACTGCTAGGTCCTGGCATAGCAATGAGTGTTGAACCATCTGTTGTTAAGTGAAAATATTGTTTATTTTCTATAACGTGTGCTTGTGTGTTGGGGGGTGGGGGGAGGCTCTCCAGGGTTTGAGCTGGCCTTTGCTCATAGGAATTTCTTTCCTTCTGCTTCTTGCTGATGTAGTCCTACCTTTCCTGGGATTTTCGAAATGTTAGACTTTAGGAGGACACACTTCCACCAGTTTGGGAGCCACCAAAAAGGGCAGATCTAGTATCTTCTTTTCTTCATTCTAGCATTTATAATAACGAGTGATCATCTTGGGAATATATACCTCCTGTGTGTAATATGGTCAGTGCCCCTTCGTCTTTGGTCGAGAGTAAACAGTGGTTTGTATGTAGAAGGAATAGTTAGGCATGACCCTCTTTCCTCTGAAACCTGCTCCATCTACCAGGTGCTTCATTTCCCGGGGGTCCGGTGGTCACCAGACACGTCTCTTACGTCACGAGTAGCTCTACCCAAGCAGGGTAGGAGGGAATGGGAGGCACGGGCAGGAAATCAACTGAGGCTCCCAAATGAGTAAAGTACAGCTTAATTTGTACTTAAAATGTTTTTGTGTTATTTCTTACATTTACTAGAAAATATTTAGACAGATTTTTTAAAATAAGCTTTTTGGATCTGGTTGACATATTTGTGTACATATACACGTAACGAGCTTGGTGGAAAACACTTTTTTTTTTGCCAGGAGCAAATGGGTCAGCTCTCCCTCTTCACAGCCCTTCACAGATTCTTCAAGAATTGTATTCTGAATGAGATAGTTAACAGTAACCTGCTGGAACAGAAATTGCTTTCTGGCATGCGCCAGTTGCAAAATGCAATGCCTTCTTATAAAGTACTGGCCGAAATTGCATCCCACCCCTTGCTGCTGTCTTGGGCTGGTGTTGCTGTGTCTCCATGGTGGCTCATCATGGCTTCCCTCTCAACAGACAGATGCTTAAGCTAGTCCTGATATTAAAGAAAATGTAAACAGTGACCAATGTAAGACATCATCATTCGGTCACCTAGCCTATGAGCTGTTTTTCAGACCTGAATGTGCCCACTTTCACGGATGCCCTCACAGTGAAGGCTTCTCCTGTAGGTGACTCACCCTTTTAAACAGGGTTTCATCGGAATTAGTGGGTAGGCGCTGCCATTTTGAGAAAGCAGTTTTCTTCTTCTACTTTTTGACTGTTATGCCCTCGTGTCCTTGTCCATGTTGATTCTGTTCCATAGCCTCAGATGTTTTCTTTTGGGCCCGCAGCCGTTCTGATTTGCACTTATTTCGTAGTTACAGTATTTGAATTGCATTTTACATTTTTAAAATTGCGGGGAAATATTTATATAAATAAAATTTACCATTTTAACCACTTTTAAGAGTGTAGTTCAGTGGCATTAAGTGCATTCATATTTGTTATGCAATGATCACCACCATCCGCCCTTAAGAACTCCCCCTTCTTCCCTTCTTCCATGCTCTGGAAACTCCCATTCTCTTTTGTCATGGATTTGACTCCTCTAGGTACCTCATAGAATCATTTTACATTTTAAGCTTTTTGGCGGAATGGCTGTCAGACTCGAAGTGGAGCTGGAGAAAGATTTTACGAGATGAATTACTGAAATTTTTAATACATTTAAGTGTTCTGCACACAGATTTTTAATTTTCCGTGAATATGTAATTTCTTCTGAAGCGGGCCATATCAGCGTGTTTCAAGTTACTATCCATGGGGTCAAAACTTTCAGCCTGATAAAGACTATTGCACAATTAGCATGGCATAATAATATGATAAATTAAGTCATGAGATCCTATCTCGTTTCATTTGATTGGATCTTCCCTCTATATGTAGAGTGTCTTCCGGCTAAAACAATTTTATTAAACATTCCTTAGCACAACTTTGTTGTTAGCTCCCTTAACGTATGAAAGACGATGAATGCTATTGTGGCGTATTTTTATAATCGCTCATTTTACACATTCCTGAAGATAGTAAAAACAACACTTTATTTCACTCACAAATATCTGAGAAATAAGACGTTATACTTTAATGGAGAAAAGTTTCTTGATTTAAATAGTAAAAGCGACTCTGAGAAATAAAGATAGGAAACGCAGCTTATATTGTCCTAAGCCTTTGTGAAAAATATATTACAGGGTAAGATTATAGACGTACGCTTAGATTATAAATGATTTCATTGCTAAAAAAATAACTTTATTGCTAAGTTATCCATGTGAAAATTTAATTAATGAAAATTATGCATTGCAATAAAAATGATGTCTCTAATGGCAAAATTTAGGCTTTTACAGCTTTTTGCTTTCAATATGATGCCATTTTTGCCAGAATGATTTGAAAAAGGCCTTCACTCTTAGAACTAATTTCTTTATAGGAATTTCAGTTCTTAGGTGGCAGTAAAGACAGAGGAACCTCATTAATTCTCACTTTGCTAATCCATAAACCCTATAATTTCCACCCAAATTCCTCAGCAATATCATTTTACTTCACAGGAAACATTTTATAGCCAGGAGCCCTCGGAAAATCTCAAATCACTAAGAATTCATTACTTTTGCCAAATATACTACGGGCCATTCACTAGCTGACTATCGTAAAGTATTATGACTCAACTATATTTATCTAAATAAACCAGTAAAGCAAATATCTTCGTTCCAAACTCAGATGGAACACTATCATGTTGTGCAGATATTTTCACATATTTCTACACATAAAAATACATATCATGTGGTAGGTTATTATAATACTAGCCCCTAATGAATTACATTTCCCTGTAATGCACGTCTTTTGCCGTCCCTTCAGTCAGGATGTGGAGTATGTCTTTCCATCCTTTGACTATGGGCTGGCCTGGTGACTTGATCTGACCAACAGGATAAGGCGAAAGTGACACCGGGTGACCTCTGAGGCTAAGCTAGAGGCTTTGGAACCTTCACTTCTGCTTTCTCATAGTCCCAAGACTACCAGGCTTGTGTGTTTGTAGACTCAGCCCGGAAGGCTTGCTGGAGAGCAAGGCCCAGGTGAACCCAACCTGCCAGTTGATTGCAGCCCAGGAAAAGACCAGCAGAAGAACTCCCCAGCCAGTCCACAGAATAATGAGATGGAATACATTGTGGTTGTGTGAAACCACTAAATTTTGGAGTGTTTTGTTGTACAATAATAAGTAACAGATACAGAAATTGGTATCTGGCAGTGGGTGTAATTGAAGCAAAACCCCAAGACTTGTGGCCTTGGCTTTGGGACTGAGTCAGTGGAGGCTCAAAGGGTAGCATGGGGTTTTACAGCAGAGGCTGGAGGGGCAGTGGGAGAAATGCTGCTGGAGGCTGGAAGGGAGTGACCCACGTTGTGTCGTGAGCAAGCCGATGCCACAGGGATGAGGGGTGTGGAAAATGTGCTCGGTGACCTTGTGCGCTTGGCCAAGGCAAAATGTTGAAAGTGTCTGTTGGTCGTTTTTTTTTTTTTTTTAACTTGGGAAGAGAGAAATGAACTGAAGAAGGAAATATTTAGTTTGAAATTAGAATTTGCCAGAAATATAGACAAGCCAGGACATATTTGTTTAGAAAATAAACAGATTTTACATTTCTAGTGTCTCCAGTCAGCAAAAGATTCTCAAAATAAGAAACGGACTCAAGGTAAACACTGAATCAAGGGTGTGGCCGTAGGATCTTGTTCAGACTTCTGAAAAATTTAAGGAGGTGCCTAAGTAACCCTCTCAGCCAGACACATTGTTTTCTAAGAACTCGAAGGGCATATCTCACAGCAATTTGACATGTCTAACATTGAGACAGGGATGTCTTCAAAGGAATGATGGATGTGCATCTTTGGGACACGGAGGCAAACCCTATAAAATTCACGGGAAACCCACCGAAGTTTTGAGAGTATTGTATGTAAGAGAACACTGCCAGCTTGGACTGAAAGGGGCACTTCAAAATGAAAACAAGGTCTCTGCGCTCCCAACTTTCCATGGACAGGAAAATGACTAAGAAAGCTTAGCTACAAACTTGGGGCCATTTTTTTGTGATAAAGGCAGGCGTCTCAGAAGGTAAAGCCACGAGTCTGGGGCAGAGGCCAAAGCTGGGGAGACGAGTAGTTGAGGGGTCCACTCCTAGTAACACAACTGGTTCCCAATAAAGGAACATTCCCCATTCTCTAGAGAGGAAGCTTGAAACATGCAGCCGGCCAGATTTCAGAATTGTTATGGACCAGGGACAGTTCTGTGCCTCTCTTTCTCCTTTTTAAATGGAAGCGTCTATTGCAGTTATCTTATTCCTTTCTTTCTACTTGGACTTGACCTACATGAGCTCATGGGCTCTGAGTCTGATGCTGGAATTGGATGAGACCTTGGGAATTTTGCATGTCAATCACCAAGGCCAAAGGGAAGACTGTGGTACAATAATATGTAAAATAATGGCCCCCAGTGAATCGTGCCTTCTTGTGTCTGTGCTTCTTTGCAGTGTGACTTTCCTGCTTCTCCCATCAGGAGGTGGGTCTGTTTCCTCACTCTGTGAATAAGGGCTGGTCTTGTAACTGGCTCTGACCAATGGAAATAGCTTGAAACAACAAGGTACAACTTTGGAGGCTAGGGCTAAAGAGGGCTTAGAGCCTCTGCTTTGGTTGTCTTGAACATCTGAGATCACCAAGCTGTGAAAAAGCCCTGCACAAAAGACAGAGAGAGAGAGAGAGAGAGAGACAGACAGACAGACAGAGAGACAGAGAGACAGAGAGAGAGACTCAGCTATCTCCGCCATCTGAGCTGAGCACAGGCCCCAGCTGGTTTACCACTGAACATGCTTGTATGAGTTGGCTCAAGTGACAGCAACAGAGGACCTGCCTGACTAACGCATGGAATCATGGGAAATAGAAAACTGGTTTTGAGCCCCTAGGTTTGGCGGTGGTTTGTTTGTTAGCAATATGTAACTGATAAAGTAGAATTTAGTGCTGATTGATGAGACTGAAGTGTTTCCTTAATGATTTTGCCTGCCTACGGTCACAGCTCCTCACTGCGTGGCTTGGGTGACGCTATGATCCGCTTGGCTGTTGGAAGGTAGAATTGGGAAGCCTTAAGAGAAAGGGCCAAAAAGAAACAGAGAGTGCTACAGGGCCCAACTCAGTGGCTTGGGAACTGCTGCTTTAATCTTACGATGTTGTCGCATTGCCAAGTTAAGCAAAGGTTTTACAGTTAAATTTACCTGAGGTCAAATCTGAGCTCTAAAACTTATTGTTTTTTTAATTAATAGACTTTATTTGTTAGAGCATTTTTAGGTTTTAGTGCAAAGTACTGAGATTTCCCATACGCTCCCTAACCCCACACACGCACAGGCTCCTCAACCATCCCCACTCGGCAACACAGTGGTACCTTTGTTACCATCGATAAACCTACTTTTGACACACATGATCACCCAAAGCCTGTAGTTTATATTAAGATTTGCTCTTGGTGTTGCACATTCTATGGGTTTTGACAAATGTATAATGACATATGTCCACCATTACAGTGTGGTACAGGTACGTTGTATTATAGTTTTGCTGCCCTAAAAATCCTTTGTGCTCTGCCTATTTATCCTTCCCTCACCCCAACCCCTCCTTTGGCAACCACTAGTTTCTTTTTACTGACCCCATAGTTTTGCATTTTCCAGAATGTCACATAGTTGGAATCATATAGTGTGTAGCCTTTTCACACTGGCTTTTTTCCCTGAATAGTGTACATTTCTTTTTTCTTTTGTTTTGAGAGAGAGAGCGCACATACATGCATACACAAGGGCACAAGCGGGGGAGAGGGAGAGGGAGAGAGAGAATCTTAAGTGGGCTTGCACTGGGTACTCCATCCTGTGACTCTGGGATCATGACCTGAGTTGAAATCAAGAGTCAGACACTCAGCTGACTGGGCCACGCAGGAGTCCCTCTATCATTTCTTTTCAATTCTTTCTTAGAATTACCATTTTTTTTCCCGTTTATACTATCCATCCATCCTATCATGTTGTCTACGTTTTCTGTCAACTCCCTTAGCATATTAATCACAGTTTCGAAAACTCCTGGTCTGATAATTCCAGCATTTCTATAATACCTGACTAGTTCTGATGCTTGTTCAGGCTCTTCAATCTGTGGGTTTTTGTTTTGTTTTGTTTTGTTTTGTTTTTGTTTTTTGCCTTTTAGTATGCCTTGTAATTTTTTATTGAAAGGTGGGCGTGATGTACTGGGTGAAAGGAACAGGAAGTAGGGCTTTAGTAATGTGGTGGGAAGGCGTGGGGGGAGGGGAAGCATTCTGTAGTCCTATGATTAGGTCTCAGGTTTTTGGTGAGCCTGTTCCCCTGGACTGTGAACTTCACCAGTGTGTTTCAGTTTTCTCCCCCCTTAAGTGGGATAGGATGGCTGGAGAAGGCTAGAGTTGGCCATCTCCTTCCCCTAAGGGGGTTATGCTCTGATACAATAGGTTGTCCTGAGGGCAGGCCTTGTTAAAAAGAATAGAATGCTGTGACATATTTCCAAATGGTTCCTTTCCCCTCTTCCTGCCAGAAGCATGGGGATTTTTCTCTGATACTTACTATGAGGATCCAGCTGAGCTCTTGGAGGTGAGACTCACAAAAGTGTGGGTTCCCCCTTATGACTGGGTCCCCCTGGCATTTTTAACTTTGAGATTTGCCCACACCCAGGCTCTAGCAATTTGTCATTATCATTCAGGTTCTTCTGCCCTGGCTCTGGTTTCTGTGTTGGCTTCTGCTCTTTGGTGTCTGGTGTGGCACGTACGTTGTGTTTCTCCGCAGCTGCTCATCCGTCTCTCCAATTTTGGGGGCAGTAGTTTGGGGGCACTTCTCTGATGGACCCAAGAAGAATTGTTGATTTTTCAGTTTTTTTTCAGCTTGTTACTTATTAGGACAGAATGACTACTTTCAGCTCCTTCTATGCTGGACGGGAAACCAGAGGTCCTCTCTATTAACTTTTTGACCCTTGACAAATAACTTAATTCTTCTGGACGTCAGTGTCCTCATCTGGAAATGAAGATTATAATCCTTATGTGGCATGGTTGGTGTGAAGGTTAAATCAGGTACGGAATGGAAATCCCTGGTATAGGTGCTTGGTAAATGGCAACTGTGGTTGACATGACTCTCTTCTCTGAAGCCGTGAGACTGGAGGCTTGGTCTGTGTTCTCTAGTCAATGTCTCTGACCACCATTGCATGCTTCCCTGTTTCCTAGGTTTTTGGGAGAAGGTATGTCCCTCCTACAGCAAGATGGCTCCTCAGCTATCCTTTGTAGCATCGACTTCTTTTAAAACACAGCCATGAGCCGATCACCTCGCTGTGGGCAGGAAAGCATGAACTCCTTCCCCTCGGAGTAAAGGCTTCAGGTTAACCGTGACTCTAAGCGGCAGAGCAACAAATAGTGACAAGGCTGCAGCAAATCATGGAACAATTTCGAGAGCGTGGAAAAGACTGGAGTTTCCCCGTCGGTATTTAAGCCACACGCTAAGGCTCAGAGAACAATCACCGTCAGGCATATTATCGTTGAATCCAAAGGACAACAGAGTATAACGCAGTCTGCCATTCAGTCCGACATTCTTGTTGGTAACATTTTCAATTTTTAATTTTTCCCACTAGTCGACACTGTCATGATTTCTGCCTCCGGGGATGAAGCGACAGGCCCCTGCCTCTTTCCCAGCCAGGCTATTACTGAGGCTCCAATATAAACCTCTGGAGACTGCAGACACATAAACCTTTTCTCTTTTAAGGCTCCACACATGTACTTGGTTTCCATTCATCTGCCTTCCACTCTGGTCCCCGATGGTACTGAGGACAAGCCTTAAGATCTCACTAATCTTGAGAATTAGGTTGAGGCTTCCAGAGCTCGTGATTGTAGAGTCAAATCACGCAGGCTTGGCAAAGCGGTCCCTATTACCTGAATTAAAAAACATGGTGCCTGGTTCCAAGCTGTGCGCTCATTCCAGAAACTGCTGTGTTTTTGGCATCGTTTAGCTCTTAGGTCATCATAGTTTAAAATACAGCTCTGCCTTCTCCTGGTAACACCTCATATAGGACCCTGTGTCGTTTTGGAAAAGCACTGTCAATATCATGGTACTTTTTACTTGGAAAATGAAAAACAACAAAAAAAATCAGACTGTTTCTTCCCAAACAAGCTAGGCCGGAAGTAGGCAATCAGACTCGGCGCTGATATGAACCTTACGTGGTGTTGAAGTCAAAGAATCTTTCAAGAGAGAAGTGCACTTAAAAAAATTCCCATTTTCTGTTGAGTCGCGGTTTGCCGTTTACTCTGTAGCTCTGATGCCCACCGAAGGAGTGAGTGATTTTGTGCTTATCCGAGAGGGCGTGGCTTAACAGAGCTTCGAAAGACAGTGGTAGATTTCAGTTTCATGCTAAAGTCACTGTTCATTTGAAGGGATGGTTGCTGTCTCTGTCTTCTCTGAGAGAGAAGCCAAGGGGCAGGCAGGTTCACTACAGAAAAACACTGCACCTTGGAAAACTCTGCTCTATAAGTGGATTTGGCCACATTTCTGGAGGCGAAGGGAGTTGGGAGGGAGCCCTGCCAGTGTGGGGAGCACAGCGCGTCAGGGGCATGACTGGCATGGGCTTTAAGTAGTCACGAGGGGTGGGGGTGGGGGGGCCCTGGCGGGTGCTGCCCAGGGGCATGCGTTGTATTACAGGTAACGCCACTTCCTCTAGCCTTATTTCTGCCTTTTTCCTCCATCTCGAAGATTTTTTTTTTTTTCCCTCAGTGCCTACTACATGCTCTGTGCTGTATGGAGTCAGAAAATGTCATGGAGGAAGGGACTCACACGCGAAATAATGGCACCGCTCAGGTCGCACCTCGTCAGTGAGGCCTTTCTGTTACTTTAGCTTAACCCTGGCTGCTTCTCCCAGCTCGTCCCATCGTCCCTACCCAGTTCTCCTGCCCTTTTTTTTTTTCTTTTTTTTGGTCTGCTTCTGTTCAGTACTGCATCCCCGGGGCCTACAACAGTGCCTGTGTGAATGACGGGAATTGTGTGTTGGACGAATGAATGCATGAGAGATCGGGGAGAGAATGAGTAAGGGCAGGTGGAAGGGGGCCTGTTCCCTTTGCAGTGAGGGCATGGGGGTTGACGACTGTCTTCTCTGTGCATTGCTTAACAAATTGAAGGTCCAGAGAAAATCCTGAAGACCTCCGGGCCTGTCTTCTTGAAAGACACAGGAAGCCTCCAAGAGGCCATTTTGTTTGTAACTGAACTTCCTACTTTGTATAATAAGATGTCACCCGGTGGCTTAACAATGTAGTGGCTATCTTTCCTTTCAGAGCGAGCGCTCCGTTAGAGATGGCTCTCCACACTAGGTCACTTGAATAACAGCTGCTCAAGGTGTATCGTGGGAGGCCTTCTGGGTAAAGTGAGGCTGGCACTGAAGCGGTCCGAGGGATCATTCAATCTGCTGATCGCTCCCCAAAGTTGGCTGCCTAGGAGGATCTCCGGGGAGCTTTTAAAAAATACCGGGGCTTTGGCCTCCACCCCTCCCCCCAGATTCTAACTTAATTGGTCTGGGAAGGAGGGGCTTAGGCCCCATGGTTGGTTTACAAGTTCCCCAGATGATTCTAGTATGCAGTCAGGGTTAGAGCCACCAACAAATCTCCTTCCATCACTTCCTTTGTGAGGGAACCCAGGCCCAGTGAAATCAAGCCACTTGTCTAAAAGTGACAGCCTGTTATTCCCTTCAGAAATACACCAGAGAATCTGCAAAGAATTTCTTTGGGTTGACAGTGTTCAGTTGGCCCAGTTCTGTGGTGGATTAAATTAATCGAGGTGAGATAATTAAGTCCTAGATCAGGCCACGTTTTAGAGAAGCAGAAGGGACCTATCTGGCTGGTGGGAAGCCAGGGGACGATGGCTAGAGAGCTGCAGAGCTGTGTACTGTAGGGACCCACCTGTGGTAGAGACCACAAACACAGAACAAGTAACCTTGCCCAGGGGGGCTGCAAATGAAGGGGTTGAACATGAGTGGCGCTTCAGGGTCGGGAAAGGGAACTGCCCTGGCTTTGTTCTTTCGTGGAAAGCCTTAGTGCAGAGCCCATTGTCCTGGCATGCCCTGCTCTGTGTGCCCAGTGGTGTCACGTTTGGGTGCTTTACCCCGTCCCGAGAGGCCTTTCTGAGGTTGGTCTCTCAGTAGGGGCCATACATGGCATTAGAAGAGTCAAGGCGTCCCTTCTGTGCTGGGTGCTCACAATCGTGCCCAGGGTAGGGGGGGGTGGGGAGGGGAGGAAAGGACCACACATCTTCACTCCCAATCTACTGGTCTCAGACAGACACGTGGGAGAACGAGCTGTCACCGTCACTTAGGACAACTGAGGCTCCAACTGAGACCCCTTCGGCAGTGGTAAAAAATACTGATTCCATGTTATACACGAAATAGGGAAGCCCCCTCCCAAGGTTCTTTTCCTTCTAGAGAGAAAGGGACATGAAGAGATGGCTCTGCCCTAAAGCCAGGTGGACGTGGGGCTGAGTATCTTTGCTCCCGCTCCTATCGTTCTCTGCTTTTGCAACTCCTGGTCCCCTGGCTGTTCTCTGGGAAGGGACTGTGGTAGTCCCCACTGAAGGCAGTGGCCCTAAAAGAGAACTGTGGTCAGTGGTTAGTGCCATCAGTATTTCAGATCACCTGGAGGATATCGAGCAGTGGAAAAGGGATACAACATTCTGTTTCCTGGGGAGAGGGATTCATTCAGAGACATTTGTGAAGTTCTTAATTTATACTCTGCTAAGTTTGGGAAGAAGGCAGTGGTTGTTTTAGATATAACCAGGGGGTGCCTGGGTGGCTTAGTCGGTTAAGCGTCCAACTCTTTGTTTCGGCTCAGGTCATGATCTCATGGTTTCGTGAGTTCAAGCCCCGTGTTGGGGTCTATGGTGGTAGTGCGAAACCTGCTTGGGATTTTCTCTCTCTCTCTCTCTCTCTCTCCCTCTCCCTCTCTCTCTGCCCCTCCCCCATGTGTACTGTCTCTGTCTCTCTCAAAAATAAATAAAACTTAAAAACAAAAAAAGAATCTTAGATATAACCAGAAAAAAAAATTAAAAACCAGGAGCTGGACAGGAGAAAATAAATGCATGTCTTTTTCCCTTTCTGCTCGTGGGTATAATTATTGGGGAAAGGAAGCCCTAAGAACTCGATCTGGCTCAAAGAACATATAAACTACAATTTCATAGTTGGGTATTCTTCGTGAAGCGAAGACGGGTGATTAGGGAGAGGTGATTGCTGTTTCTAAGGGACACTTTGGGGATACAGCATCCCTACTTTTATAGAGCTTGTATCCCACGGGGGCTACCTAAACTTACAACAAGCTGTACACGTATGAGCGCACACACACGCACACACACACACACACACACACACTTACACTTAAAGAACTGATAATTTCAAGGAAGAAAAATGAAGTAGGTGAAAGTTGGAGAGTATTTTAGGTATAGTGGTGGAGAAGACTCTAAGGATGTGCCATTTGGGCAGAGACTGAAGGGGGTGAGGGACTCGGCTGTGTGGAATCTGGGAACAGCTTACCGGGCAGAGGGAACAGCAATTACAAAGGTCCTAGGGACGAATGACTAACATCCGGCATGGACACATAGTATGAGGTGAAGAGTGCAGTGGTCAGCAGTCACCCTTGGCCAGGACACCAAGGAGAAGTCCATGGAAATGGCACATGGACCAACCCTATAGGAATCATAGGATTTCAACAGGCCAGATTCCAAACAGTCCAAGGGAAGAATAATGCCCTGATATGCACAAGCCCTTGCATGGGGAGATATTCAATAGTATTTATGGAATAAGTAAACAGGTGTAGATGAGGACAGCATGGCAGACAGGGAATGTCGAGTGAATAAAGACGGAGAAATGAGAACGTGTGGGTCATACTCCGTGAATGGTAGGGTTTGGTTGGAATATTGATGGAAAAGCCCTGAAAATGTCATGATGTGAAGAATGCAGATTGAGGACCTGTTAATAAAGGGCAAAAATATGAAACTCGGAAGCTTGGACTGTATTTTATAGGCATGTAGGAATCATGGGGCGTTTTTGAATCGTGGAACTTCACAAGCAAGATAGAACACATATGAAGAAGAGTAGGCTGGATGTTTGGGAGAGAGGATAGAAGTGGAAAGCTGCTGTCTTTCCTCCAGGGATAACACGGATTTGAGCTTGGGCTGTGTTTCTAGTAATAGACCGGTGAGACTCTCCAAATAAAATTGCTAGTATTTTGTGACTGATTTTGTGACTGATTTTGTGCTTGCTAGTATTTTGTGATGATGTGGGAAGGGACGAGAGAGGTGGAGTCAAGGAAGCCTGATGTTTCTAGTCTGACTGAGCGGGGAGATCGTGGTGTTGGTAATAGGAGAACAGAAGGGAAATGGTATTGTGTTAGTCTGTTTGGGCTGCTCTAACAGAAGACCACAGGCCGGGTGGCTGATAGACAACAGAAATGTATTTCTCCCAGTTCTGGAGGCCGGAGGTCCAAGATCAGGGGGCTGGCTTGGGGGGATCTGGTGAGAGCCCCCTCCGGGGTGCAGACTTCCCACTTCTGGTATTCTTACATGGTGGTACCAGGGCAACAGAACTCTTTGGGGTCCTTTTTACGAGGGGACTCATCCCATTTATGAAGGCTCCGCTTTTGTGACCTAATTCCCTCCCAAGGCCTTCCCTCCTAAAACCATCACGTTGGGGGTAGAGAGCCAACATGTGAATTTTAGGGGAACACATTCAGCCCAGAGCAGATCGGGGATGATTTTGAGGCGGCAACAGTGCCCCCCCGGGGTTCGATGCGTAGTTAACGGAAAAGCAGGGCTGATGCTCAGAGAGAGGTTCAGAGCCTCTGTGGCGAGGAGATACAGAAACTACTAAAGTAAGTGTTTTAGGAAATGAGAAGAGAAAAGGGAGCAGGATAGAAAGGTAGGGGTGCTCACATGTAGGGGTTGGAAAGAAGGAGAGTCAGAGATTTAGCAGAAGGCGCAGAAACATGTGATTCTAGGGATGCCGCGGATTGGAGGTCACGAGGGGGAGGAGGCCCGCGGTGTCGAGTGTTGTCGTCCGCAAGCATTTTGGCGATTAGAAGTCACAGCCGACTTTTGGAAGACGTATGAGCTAATCGTTAGCTGTGTAGCGGGGACCTTTCTCAAGGGGAACCAGTCTACCCTTACTCCAAAGGCTCGGGCGTGGTGAACTAGCTCAAATCTAGGAAATTGTTGAGGGGCCACCGCTCTCTAGTGTGAGAATTTGCCTCAGGTTTCTTGTCACCAGATCTAGGAGGTGGTACATCTATTTCAGGTCTAGGGATACCAAGATTATTTGTCCATGCCAAAGATTTTGATGGTTCAAATCCTTATGATCCTTGCTTTGGCTCTCCTGCTCATTCTTGTAACCTGGCTAACCTCAACTTTAGGACTAAGGCCCCCTGCTGTCCCAGGACCCCCCCCCCCCCCCCCCCCCCCCCC
>NW_026057749.1:0-15875 GCF_023721935.1 Panthera uncia
TGGCATGGACCCATCCACACCGGATTCTCCCACCTTTGAGGACTGTGAAGACATTCTGGAAACATCTGTGCTTCAGAGGTAGACTATAGGAAACCATCCACACCGGATTCTCCCACCTTTGAGGACTGTGAAGACGTTCTGGAAACATCTGTGCTTCAGAGGTAGACTATAGGAAACCAAGCAGCTCCCCACAGCTCTGGTCACCACTTGCCCGGGTTCAGGGCATTGTATGATCTCCTGGTCTATCCTGCAGGTACACCCACATGTCCCCACTGACAGGCCGGGGTTGGAAACCTGGTTTGCCCCAGTTAACAGGCCATGGGAGGGACCAAGTCTCCAGTGGGTTGGGGAAAGTCAGACCTTATCTGCCCTGCTCACCTGGAGCCTGGTACACAGTAGGCACTGGGTACCACCAAGCTGAGTTGGAGAGGCCTGGCTGCAGGCGGCCATACTCAAAAGATATTCAGGGAATTCATACTTGGGAAACTTGCCTCAGCTAAGGCTGGTGGGGCCTCTCTATGCCCAGTGGGTCCAGACAGGCCTGGCAAGTACCTGTGTGTTCCAGGGCAGGTGTGACAGAAGCTGGGTCTAGATTGGGAGCCCAGGAAATGGGGATAATACCTTCCCCCACCCACCCCTCTCCGTCTGGTTGCTGCTCTGCAATGAATTTCCTTTGTCTTCCTGAATTCAAATTTTTGTGAACCAAACTGACCTCAAGTGATCAGATCACTGGGCTTTGGCTGCTCTTTTAAAGATACCCTCAGGGTGCCTGGCTAGCTCAGTTGGTAGAGCTTGCAACTCTTGATCTTGGGGTTGTAACTTTGAGCTCCACATTGGGTGTAGAGATTACTTAAAAATAAAATCTTAAAAAAAAAAAAAAAAAAAAAGTATCCTCCAGCAGGGGCCAGAGTCATTGCCCTGTAATCTCAATGTCAGGAGGGACCCTGGGGCACATGAGTCACAGGGAGCATTCTTTGGCTCCATCCCCAAGATCTCTGACAAGGGGTAGGTCAGCCTCTGTGAATGGAAAGCTGCAGAAGGCGGGCACTCACTGCCTCCCAAGGCAGACCATTTCATTTTCTGTCAGGGCACTGCTATTCATTCATTGCCACACATTTCTTGAGCAGCTATAACTGCCAGCCAGTGGGTCCTGGAGGACTTCTTAGCCTCAGGGCAACAGTAAGGAAAGAGCTCACTATAAAAATTCAAACAGTTCAACTCTGTAAATATTTCTTATACAGACAGTATGTTGGATCTTGTTGTGGGGGAGGACGGTGAGTAGTTTTAATATGGGGTGTAGAAGGAGCAGAGATCAGGGGCATGTCATCCAGTTGTGGGGGTGAGAGGGAACTAACTTCAGGGTGACAGAATTGCCCAGGCTGATTAGGGGAAGGGCAGGTTAGGCAGAGCTACCAGCATGGGAGAGAGACCCTGGAGAGACGCAAACAAGGAAGGCTAACAGATGGAAGGCTTGGCATTCTTGGAGGAGCAGGAGAGGTTCTGTTTGGTGGGGATGGGGTACAGGTTAAATTCTGGAAGTAGGGGGCTGTGAGGAGGGTTTGGAGAAGGCAGCAGTGGCTAAGTTCTGAGGCCCCTTGTAGCTGTGCCGGGGAATTTAGTTATTTGAGGATGGTGGGAGCTTTCCTACTAGATGGTAGGCCTTAAGCCTGGGGTGATACAATCAATCTGCCATGAAGGTCTTCCTGGGGTTGAGCTGACATCTGCCTCCCTGTGACTTGCTCTGCCAGGGCCTGTTCCGCCTTTTGGGCCCATTCTTTGTAAGCCTAACCCCTCTTCCTACTGGAATCCTGTTGTGAGTCAGCCTCCCAGGGTCACTGTCTCTTCCCAGGATCCCTACAGACATCTAGGTCCCTGAGGCTGGGGTTGAGAGAGAGAGAGAGAGAGAGAGAGAGAGAGAGAGGAGGAGGCCAGATCTTCAGCTGGTGCCAGAAAAGACTTTCTTGGCCAGGGTTTCTCCAAGTGTGGTCTGAGGATTTCTTGTATTTGAATCACTAGGGAGAGTTTTTTTGTTTTGTTTTGTTTAAAGGTTTTATTTTTAAGTAATCTCTACATCCAATGTGGGCTTCAAACCCACAACCCTGAGATACAGTTGCAAGCTCTGACTTAGCCAGCCAGGTCCCCCTGTTTTGGTTTTTAATATAGATTCCTAGGCAACCCTTGACCTACTCAATTATATTCTTTGGGGCCAGGGCCTAGTATCTGCATTTTAAGGAGTGCCCTAGGTGATTATTCAGCACAAGAATGCTTGAGATCTAGAGTCATTTGTCAATTAAGTGTCACTCCTTCCCACTCCAGACTCTAAAATAGCTCCCTTCTCCCAGATCTTGCCTGGGCTGTCCTGGGTGGAGCCTCACCTGGAAAAGTGTTCTTAAGGGGAGGGGAAGGGCACACACATTCATCACATTGCAACTCATCGCTCTCTATACCTGGCTCCATCTTGCTGTGTAGATAATCTCAGTTGTCTTGAAGGTTGCAAAAAAAAAAAACAAAAAACAAAAAACTGCAACGCAGGGCACTTCCTCGAAGTTCCAGATGTAGGAAGTGCCAAGGGGTTTGGCTGCTTTTTTTGGGAGCTGGTTTTAGTGGCCTCAGTGTCTGGTTGCTCACTTAGCCAACGGTCCACAAAGTCCTCCAGGGCTCTGTGTTGAGTTCTGTGCTAGGCACATAGGATACGGGAATCACACCGGGGCCTTGCTGTGGAGGAGCAGACAATCCAGGCACTAGAAGCGGACACTTTCCGGCCTGGAGACGGGGGTGAGGTGATTTTATCTGAGCTGTCCAAGAGGGAGAAATGGTACGTTGCTATGGAAACACAGGGACCAGAGCTTGAGAGGGGGGGTCAAAGAACATTTTACAGAGGTGGGTGATTTTGAGCTAGGTCTTCAAGGAGAAGTGGGAGTTTTCTGGATAAACAAGATAGGCATGCGAGAGGGGGTCATGCCTGAGAGTTAAAACATATGAGGTCAAGACCACACTGGGGGGAAGGAATCAGACTTTCGATGCTTTAATAGGTCATGCGAAGGAGTATGGATAATAGGCAGTCTTTTACTCATTTGGTCAGAGGGTCTACAGGCATGAGTGTGGGTGTGTGAGCACATGTGATTTAGGATTTAGAAACTGTTTCGAGAAATAGTGGCAGGGAGACCAGAACAGGTTTTGCAGTAGTTGAGGCAAGAGAAGTCTGGGCTCTATCTACTGCTTAGCTTAGCTAAGCAGGCTCAGCTAGGGTGGGGGGTCAGGGAATAGAAAAGGTCCTGGACTGGGGTCCTAACTCAGCCGTCAACTCTCCGTGTAATCTCTAGCACGTCCCTGGCCTAACTGGGCTCTAGCTGCCTCATCTGTACATGTTTATTGACGTCCTTCTCTGTAGCAGCCTCTGTGATAGCTCGTGGGGATAGAACAATGAGTGAGACAAACACAGTTCCTTCTCTCACAGAACTCAAAGTTTATGATAAGCAGTTACAGAACATAGTGTAATGATGGAGAAGTACTGGGGGCTATGGGATCTTTCAGAAAGGTCACTGAACCTGTCCTCTCCCACTGTTTGCGTATCTCTTAGAGTAATGATGGACAACTATATTTTGAGAGCATCTGTTGAATCTGTCCCTTTTAGGGGGGGAACAAGACATTCCCTGAAAGGAATGGATATTCAGTGATTGCACCCAGGGTCAGGAAATGTGGATTTGTCACTCAGCCCTTGGGTAGAGTGAGAAGGAGCATCTCTTTATGCTTTTCTCTCTTAGACCTCAACTCTGAGAGACCTAGTTAGAGCAGAGTGTGTCCCAGTCGTCTCTACCACAGTGAGGCAGGATCCTGGCAGGGCAGGAAGTCAGGGGCCAAGGTTGGGCAAGATGGAAGCTCTGTGGTAGGTAGTACTACGTTTTATCTTCCTGAGTAATTCCTTTTGGCCCCCTCACCTTTTCTCAAGTTTATTTTGCTTTCTTTCTTCTAACAAAAAAATATATATATATATTTTAAATATTTATTTTTGAGAGAGAGAGACAGAGTGCGAGTGGGGGAGGGGCAGAGAGAGAGAGGGAGACACAGAATCTGAAGCAGCCTCCAGGCTCTGAGCTGTCAGCACAGAGCCCGACACGGGGCTCGAACTCACAAACCAGAAGATCATGACCTAAGCTGAAGTCGGATGCTTAACTGACTTAGCCATCCAGGAGTCCCTTCCTTCCTTCCTTCTCTTTCTTTTTATTTATTTATTTATTAAAAATTTTTTTTTAACATTTATTTATTTTTGAGACAGAGAGAGAGACAGAGCATGAACAGGGGAGGGTCAGAGAGAGAGGGAGACACAGAATCTGAAACAGGCTCCAGGCTCTGAGCAGTCAGCACAGAGCCCGATGCGGGGCTCGAACCCATGGACAGTGAGATTGTGACCTGAGCCGAAGTTGGACGCTTAACCGACTGAGCCACCCAGGCGCCCCATCTTTCTTTTTAAAGATGTATTTGTTTATTTAAGTAAATCTCTACACCCAACATTGGGCTCGAACTCACGACCCTGAGGTCAAGAGTCACACACTCTTCCTACTGAGCCAGTCAGGTGCCCCTCCTTTTAGGTCTTTTTTAATATATTAGTTTCCTAGGGGTTGTCATAACAAAGCACCACTAACTAGGTGGCTTAAAACAATAGAAACTTCTCTCATAATTCAAGAGGCCAGAAGTCTGAAATCAAGTTGTTCGCAGAGTTGGTTCCTTCTGGAAGCTCTGAGGGAGAATCTATTCTAGTCCTTTCTCCTAATTTCTTCATGGTTGCTGGCAATCTTTGGTGTTCCTTAACTTGTAGAAACATCATTCCAGTCTCTGTCTCTATCATTACATGGAATTCTTCCCCGTGTTTCCTCTGTGTCTCTGTGTCCAAATTTCTCTTATAAAGATACCAGGCATTGAATTTAGGTCCCACCCTAATCCAGTATGACGATATCTGCAAAGACCCTATTTCCAAATAAGATCACATTCACAGTGCCAGAGGTTAGGACAGCATATCTTTTTTGGTGACCCAGTCCAATCTACTACACTGAATTTCATGTAAAGTTTTGTCAATCATTCTGTTCTCAGTTGTGTTATGGCAAGTTAAGCAAAAATGTCCACTTTGGGCCCCAGCAGTGCAAGGGAGATCAGTGTCCTTTGATGCCAGCTTGGTGGATGCAGCCATGAAGTGTGGGAGTCCCAAAGGAAAGGTGATTTTGAAGTAGCTTCTTGACATAGTGAAGAGCAGGCATTTTAAGGCCAACTCCCTCAATCCTCAGGAGATTCTCCTTTTCCTGCTGTTCTTGGACAATCTCCATTTTACTTGGGATGCTGAGAGATTATGTGGATTTATTTAAAACTACACTTCCAAACTGGAAAGGGTTAACAAAATGAACAAAGAGTAACCAGCTAAATGAGAATGGAAATTCTCAATGAGCTTTTAGCATATTAAAAGCTCTGAAGATTCCTTCTGTATATGAATTCCTTTAACTGTATAATCCGACGTTTCCTAAATGCAGTTGTTAAGAAGATTTTTTTTTTTTTTTTATGAAGATCTTTTTTTAAAAATATTTATTTATTTTTGAGAGAGAGACACACACAGTGAGAGTGGGGGAGGGGCTTAGACAGGGAGACATGGAATCCAAAGCAGACTCCAGGTTCCCAGCCTCAGAGCCTGACACGAGGCTCTAACTCATGAGATCATGACTTGAGCTGAAGTTGGACGCTCAACCAACTGAGCCACCCAGGCACCCTGATCATGAAGCTCTTTTATTTAGGACAATACTGTATTAGTTATCTGTTCCTGTGTAACATATTATTCCAAAACTTTGTGGCTTAACAAATAAAAAGTTATCTTTCACAGTTTCCAAGGGTCAGAGATTTGGGAGTGGCTTGCCTGAGCAGTCTTGGCTTCGAGTTTTTCCTGAGGCTGCAGTCATCTGAAGGCTTTGTTGGAACTAGTGGAAGGTCTCTGTTCCACATTTCATGGGCCTCTCCACTGGGCTGCTTGAGTGTTCTCATGACATGGCAGCTGGCTTTCCCCAGCATCAGCAACTCAAGAAGCCAAGGTGGAAACTTTATAACCTAGCTTTGGAAGTCTCACACTGTCATCTCCATCATACTCTATTGGTTACACAAACCAGCCTTGATTTACCGTGGGAAGAGCAGGAGGTGAGGGTCATATGGGCCATCTGGGAGGCTGGTACCACAAATATGAATATTCATTTATTCATTCATTCAGCAAATATTTACTGGTGCCTGCTATATGCCAGACACTGCTCTAGACACCAAAAAATACAACCTCAAACACAACAGACACATCCCTATCCTCATGGAGCTCACATTCTAGTGACACCTCACTCAACATCTGCTTGAGAAATTTGGGAAATATTGCTTCACAGGGACACAGAAGAGTGAGAAGTGTGAATACAGAATAGTTAATGCCAAGGTAGGGGGAAACTCATAACACCATGGAAACTGGGGCTCCTGACCTCGGTTTGACATTCTGGAAAAGGCAAAATGATAGGGACAGAAAACAGATCAGTGGTTGCCAGGGGAAATAATTGGAGAACAAGGAGTGGTTGACTATAAAGGGGCAGCACACAGGAATTTTTAGCGTGATGGAACCGTTCTGTATGGTATGGTGGTCAATATATGACTATGCCATTGTCAAAATCCATAGGACTCTACAAAGACCAAACTTAATTGTATACAAATAAAAAAACCCATATGTAACATATGAATTTAACTGTATTACAAATATATATGAAAAAGGTAGTGCGGGTGGGGGTGGGGGTGGGGGGAAAGCTAAAATAAGTAAATTTGGAAAACAATGTTTTGACTGGATGCTTTAAGGCTATAGACAAAAGGAACCATAGGTTAAAAAAAAAAGAAACAATAGATCAATATTATAGTTGGTAAATTTGTTACAGTTTAACAATTCTGAAACTATTTAACATATATATTAGTTTTGAACAAAAAAGTAAATGGTACATAAGTTAGATGAATTGTAGCTATGGGATAGAAGTTTCTTATTGACAGAGAAAGTGGGGAGAAAAGCTAAACAGAATAAACACTGTAGTGCTGGATTTGAATTGGGGGTACCAGTATGAACTCATGCTTGTTTTCTATACATATTTACATGGTATTATAGAATATATGTAATAGATCTATATATGTAGATATCATTCTATATATAGAGCTATAAGCTACAGATATCTGTATAATATACATATGTATGTATGTGTATAGACATACAAAAAATACAGAGATAAATATAAAGTGTGTATATGTGAGCTAATACACATACATGTATTTGCTAGTTTTGCCTGCTAAGAATCCGAAAGAAGGGGGTACCACATTAACAATGAGCACACCTAACAACCAGATGTTAGGTTTCTAAATACCATTCTTCAATAAAAGGAACCAGGGTTCCTTGGAAAAATGACAAATTCTAGGGTTGGGGAAGGCATAACGCAAGACAATCCTGGAGCAAATTGCATTTCTAGAAAATTAGGGCAAAAAAAAAAAAAAAAAAAAGGAGGGGATATCAAAAGGATGCAGGAGCCAAATCAAAAATGTCCCAATGGCCAGGGTGCCTGGGTGACTCAGTCAGTTAAGTGTCTGACTTCAGGTCATGATCTCGCAGTTCATGAGTTCGAGCCCTTTGTTGGGCTCTGTGCTAACAGGTCAGAGCCCGGAGCCTGGTTCACGTTCTGTGCCTTCCAATCCCTCTCTGCCCCTCCCCCACTCATGCTCTGTCTCTCATTCTCAAAAATGAATAAATGTTAAAAAAATGTTTAAAAAAACCATTAAAAAATGTCCTAATGGCCAAAGTTGAAACAATATGAGCAAATTAATAAATAAGAATATTAGATTATAACACAAGGAATAAAATAGGAGCACCTGGGTGGCTCAGACAGTTAAGCATCCAACTCCTGATTTTGGCTCAGGTCATGATCTCACAGTTGTGAGACTGAGCCCAGCATCAAGCTCTATGCTGAGCATGAAGCCCGCTTGAAATTTTCTCTCTCTTCCTCTCTCTCTCAAAAACAGAACAAAACAAAACAAAAAACACAACAACAACACACACACACACACACACACACACACACAAACCTCTGTAATGGTTGAATAAGTAACTCACTGGAGGAGAAGGGACAAGTTTCCTTTAAAGAGAATTTGAATTAATAAATGCATAAGGAGGGGCGCCTGACTGGCTCAGTGGGTAGAGCATGCAACTCCTGATCATGGGGTTGTAAGTTCAAGCCCCATGTTGGGTGGAGAGTTTACTAGGGGCACCTGGTGGCTCAGTCGGTTGGGCGTCTGACTCTTGATTTCGGCTCAGGTCATGATCTTACAGTTCATGGGATCGGGTTCTGTGCTGATGGCCAGAGTCTGCTTGGGATCCCTCTTTCTGCCACTCCTGCACCCATGCTCTCTCTCTCTCAAAATAAAGAAACATTTAAAATAAATAAATAAAATCTTTAAAAAAGTAAATGTAGATGGACTGAGTTGCAATAGAAAATCACCATTAGGGGCACCTGGGTGGCTCAGTCGGTTGGGCATCTCTGACTTCAGCTCGGGTCACGATCTCACGCTCCGTGAGTTCGAGCCCCATGTCGGGCTCTGTGTTGACAGCTCGGAGCCTGGAGCCTGCTTCAGATTCTGTGTCTCCCTCTCTCTCTGCCCCTCCCCTGCTCATGCTCTGTCTCTCTCTGTCTCAAAAATAAATAAAAAAAACATTAAAAAAAAATTAAAAAAAAAAGAAAATCACCATTAGACCATCACAGTAATAATTGCTACAGGCAAGATCCATTGATGAATGCTAAAATCAACAGGTAAAACTTCAAGGAAGGACAAGATATTTGCAGGCCTCAAAGTATCTGTTCCAAAATGTACTAATTACTGTGAGAGTTTTAAAATACAGTCCTGGGGCGCCTGGGTGACTCAGTCGGTTAAGCTTCCAACTTCGGCTCAGGTCACAATCTCACAGTTTGTGAGTTCTAGCCCAGTGTCGGGTTCTGCGTTGACAGCTCAGAGCCTACTTTGGATTCTGTGTCTCCCATTCTCTCTCTGCCCCTCCCCCACTTGTGCTCCCATGCACGTTCTCTCTCTCTCTCAAAAGTCGGTAAATAAACATTAAGAAAAATACAGTCCCAAATTCTTTGATACCCCTTGCTCTAGGAAATAGAGCTGACTTAATTCCTCTGAGCTGAGAGGAATTAACAAAATGGTTATTTATTTATTTTGAGAGAATGAGAGGGCGGGAATGGGGAAGGGACAGAGAGAGAGGGAGAGAGAGAGAATCCCAAGTAGGCTCCGCACTGTCAGTGTAGAGCTAGACATGGGGCTTGATCCCATGAATTGTGAGATCATGACTTGAGCCAAAATCAAGAGTCAGACGCTTAACCGGCTAAGCCACTCAGGGGCCCCAGCTTGTATTCCGGACTTAGCAAGTTGTTCTAACAAATAGAGTATGGAAAGGGAAAAATAGCCACTTAACAGTAGAGAGACCAAGCAAACACCACTGTAACCGAGCAATCAAGGTTAACATCATGGGCAGTAATTTATGTTGATATCTGAGGCCCCTGATATGACACATTGAGAAGCACACATTACCTTTGTGATATTCTTTCCCAAGGCCCATAACCTCAGTCTAACCTAAACTGTACAGCATTGTACGAAAGACTTAATCACAAGTCTTGAAAGGGGTTGAGATTTCAGGTTTCGTTTTGAGGAAAAACACATGCATATTTACATATTGGTGCCAGCAAGGGCAGGGAGGGGCAGTGCGTTTTAAAGTTTTGTGATTCTGTAACTTGTGGAGATGCAGCCCACGTACGTGCAATGCTTAGACCCTGAATCCATTCAAATGTGTCACAGGCATTCCACTGTCCACTGGACAGTAATCCTTGTTTTTTCCCTTGCCTCCACCTCTGAAGTTGCTGTTTGCGTCCTGGTCCGGGCTGGAGAATCTGAAGAAGAGACCTCCTTTCTTCCCAGTGGGACCTGGCTGAGCTTCAAGTCCTTTCCGGCTGTGCCCTGGGTGGGTATCTGCCTCCTCTTCCAGACTGCCCCAGAGGTGAACGGTGTCCAGATTGCCGCGCAGGATTTCTGGGAAGGCGACTGACACCAGGGGGCAGCAGTAACAAAGTGGAAGGTGGGGTGGGCAGGAGGGAGGAGGAAAAAGCTTAGAAAAACAGGGCCCCTGTTCCTTTGTGAACTTCACATCTGATTCTCTTGTACATTTATTTATTTTTTATTTTTTTAATGTTTATTTATTTTTGAGAGAGAGAGAGAGAGACAGAGTGTGAGCAGGGGAGGGGCAGAGAAAGAGGGAGACACAGAATCGGAAGCAGGCTCTAGGCTCCAAGCTGTCAGCACATAGCCGGATGCCGGGCTCAAACCCGTGGACTGCGAGATCATGACCTGAGCTGAAGTGAGACACTAACCAACTGAGCCACCCAGGTGCCCCTCTTGTGCATTTTCTCAGACCACCGTTCACCAATTGGCTCCCACTTCTCAGAATCGTCAGTCATTTGGCCCTTAGTAATCATAGATTTGCCTTGTTAACTGTATTTTTAGGGTGCTTTCCCTGTTTCCCCTGCCAGATTGTAAGGTCCTGAAGAGCAGATTCCGTGTTTGTATTTATAACTCTTCGTGCCTCCTTGTCCAGTGAATAATAAGAGCTGCAATTTTGTGATGCTTATTAGGGAAGTGCTTTATGTGTTTTAACTCCAAGTTTGCTGCAATCCCAAACCAAGGCTCAGAGATGTTCACTGAGGAGAGCAGCGACAGAAATAGATAACAGGGGTGCTCACTCTGTTCTGAGCACCTCGTCAAGCAGGCCCTTCACATAGCTCATCTCATTTAATCTTCTCCCAACAGTCCTGGCAAGTTGTTCCTATTATTATCCCTATTTCATAGATGAGGAAACTGAGGCACAGAAGGCTTATGTAATGTCTACAGTCACAGCCTCCCAGGGACAACGTGGGGATTGTCCTGGGGGGGGGGGGGACCCACCTCTAGGTCCAGTGACCTTTCCCACCATACTACAGCCAATTCCCTACCACATGGGTGAAATCAGATAAAAAATAAACATCCAGGTGGGGTGCCTGGGTGACTCAATTGATTAAGTGTCTGACTCTTGATCTCAGCTCAGGTCTTGATATCAGGGTTGTGAGAGTTCAGTCCCTGTGTTGGTCTTCCTGCTGGTCATGAAGCCTACTTAAAAAAAAAAAAAAAAAAAAAAAAAAAGCTGTGGTTTGGGGCAACTGGGTGGCTCAGTCAGTTAAGCCCAGGTCATGATCTTGCAGTTCGTGAGTCGAGCCCTGTGTCAGGCTCTGAACTGTCAGCACAGAGCGGGGAGCCTGCCTTGGATTCTGTGTCTTCCTCTCTCTCTGCCCCTCCCTAGCTCATGCTCGCACTCTCTTTCTCTCTGTCAAAATAAACAAACTTAAAAAAAAAAAAAGTAAATATCCAGGGCTCCCTTTGAATGAGGCAGCCAGACAGTCCAGAGATTGAACTTCAGACTTTTAATCAAAGGCCTTGAGATTCATGCTCCCTTTTGGATGTCATTCACTTCTTCTTCTTCTTCTTCCTCCTCTTCTTTTTCTTCTTCTCCTCCTCCTCCTCCTCCTTTTTTAATATTTATTTATTTTTGAGAGAGACAGAGAGACAGAGTGTGAGCGGGGCAGGGGCAGAGAGAGAGGGAGACACAGAATCCAAGGCAGGATCCAGGCTCCAAGCTGTCAGCACAGAGCCCAACACGGAGCTCGAACTCACGAATGGTGAGATCATGACCCGAGCTGAAGTCGGACGCTTAACCGACCGAGCCACCTAGGCGCCCTGGATATTGGTCACTTTGTAAGTAGTAAAATGCAGGAGTTGGGCTGGTCCAAACAGTGCCTGAAACCTCTTCTGATTCTAACACTCCAGGAGTTTATGCTGCAAATGGCAGTGTGCGGCGGGGAGCCTGCAGAAGGAGACCACTCAGGGTTGTTGAATAAATGACAGGACTTCCTTGCCCCTCTGAAGGGGTGGGGAGGGGAAGGGGTATACAGGCTGGGTGTATGTAGAGATGAGGCACAGAACTTGTTCTGAGCCCCCCAATGAGCCCTTTCCCCTCCGTTCTTTAAGTCCTTTTAGGATGTTGCTCGGCCTCAGAGAGAGGTCTTCTTCATTCTTTGTCCCCCTGGTGGCAAAGGGCAGAGGAAGAAAGCTGCCGATGCCTTTGCCTGCGTGGGTATCTGACCAGCCCCACACCCTGGCTGTGGTGACAAAGCCGTGGTACTTAGATTCAACCAGGTGTTGGCATGCTTTATGACCTCTAGCATAAAAGGTTTTTCTAAGGCAAAGAAAGTTAAGTTTCTATTCCATTTTGGATTATTTTTGTATTATTTTCACCATCCTGAAAATCCCAGCACCTCCTAACTTAGCACCCCATTGGCAGCTGACCATAACCTTGCCTAGTTTTGGGGTCTCCCAGTTTTGGGTGGCCCTGGCTCCACTCTGTTTCCTGCCTCCGTCAAGACTCCCCATGGTTTCTTTGACGTTGTGGTTGGTCAGGGACCTTCTCTGGCTCTCCCAAGATATAACACACTATCACCAAAATTCTTGTTGGTTTAACTGTTCCTTAGCCACCCAAAATTCCATCCTAAGTACGCAGTTTACACTACTAATCCATCATCTAGCAAACATTGTTTTTACAAGGAATATAGAACTGAGGGAGAAATGTTGGTCTCCATAGGGATTTAAAAGGCATATGTGAGGGCGTCTGGGTGGCTCAATCAGTTAAGCGTCCAACTCTTGATTTTAGCTCAGGTCATGATCTCATAGTTTGTGAGATAAGAGCCCTGAGTTGGGCCCCACGATGACTGCGTGGAGCCTGCTTAGGATTCTGTGTCTCCCTCCCTCTCTGTCCCTCCCCCCGCTTGAGCTCTCTCTCTCTTAAAATGAATAAATAAACATTAAAAAAAAAAAACTAAAGACAGAGGCTACCAAGATATTTTTCATTTATTTTTAATTTTTGATACAAAACATAGAAAACTCAAACTAAACTACACATTTTAAAAAGCTGACAACCACAAACACTCCAAAACCCAGAAAAATAGCACGGTATTAAATAAATCATGAACTGCTTAATGTACAGTCTGTATGACTTATAGCTTTGTGTGGCCATCCCAGGTGAGGTAAAAGGAAAATTTTTGAAAGCCCTTTCGGCACAGGGATGGCAAACAATAACTCAATTCGGTGTGGAAGTTGCCGCAAGCCACATAAATCTATCACAATTAATGTATCTCCAACCCACCTTCCCTTTTGCTAGACCCCAAAACTGCCCTTAGGCAGTCACCTGCCACAACGTCATCAATGTCACCTGCCACAAGCGGAAGGGTGACAGAGGAAGTCTGAAGGAAAAGACACAGTAGTCTCACACACTGAGGTTAAAATATCTTTTGCACATTTCACAGAAACCTAAGACCCGTCTGAATACACGACAGGGGTCTGTGCTCTGGAGCGCCCCCTCCAGCCTCAGCTCCCTTAGACACACAGCACATGTGCCTCTGGTGGGTGCTGGCTGGTGCGCAGGGGCAATCAGCAACTGGATGGTTCACCCCAGCCCTCCCTCTCTTGCACTAGGCTTTATAAAGTTCCCTTTTATATGTCTTGGACCTAGTTCCATATTAGGACAATTCTATCCCCTACTTGTTTTGAATGATAGCATTCCACTGCATGAATGAACATCCACATTTAGATGATTTCTAATGTGCCATGACAAATAATGCTGCAAAGAATACTCATGCTCCTATTTTTTTATGCGCATGTGAGAATATATTTGTAAAACAGATTCTTAGAGTGTGATTGCTGGGCTCCAGAGCATATCCAATCACAATTTAATGGACACTGCTAATTGCTGTCCTTGGAGGTTGTGAGGATATGCCAGCAGGGTCCAAGCATGGCCAACACTGTGTGTTAGCAAACATTGCTAATTCTTGCCACTCTGTAGGTGAAAAATCTTGCTATAGTTTTAATTTGCATTTCTCTTACTAAGAATGAAAGGGAGGGGCGCCTGGGTGGCTCAGTCAGTTGAGCAGCAGACTTCAGCTCCGTCATGATCTCCCAGTCTGTGAGTTTGAGCCCCACATTGGGCTCTCTGCTGTCAGCACAGAGCCTGCTTAGGATCCTCTACCCCTTCTATGCCCATCCCTGCTTACATGCTCTCTCTCTCTCTCTCTAAATAAAACATTAAAAAAAAAATGAAAGGGAGCATCTTTTCATGTATTTGAGAACCATTTATATTTCTTCTTTTGTGAATTGTTTATATCTTTGTCCATTTTTCGGTTGAGTCCATCTTTTTCTTATCGGTTTAAAAGAGCTGTTTGAATATGAAGGAAATCAGCGGTGTCTGGGTGGCTCAGTTGGTTAAGCAACTTCAGCTCAGGTCATGATCTCATGGTTCGTAAGTTTGAGCCCCACGTGGGGCTCTGCTGACAGCTCGGAACCAGGAACCTGCTTAGATTCTGTGTCTCTATCTCTCTCTGCCTCTCCCCCACTCGTGTGTGTGTGTGTGTGTGTGTGTGTGTGTGTGTTCTCTCTCTCTCTCTCTCTAAAAATAAATAAAATGTTTTTAAAAATTAAAAAAAAATAACTATGAAGGAAATCAGTTCTTGGTTTGAGATGATTGGCAAATCATTTTTCTCAGGTTTTCATTTGTCTATTGACTCTGCTTATGGGGTTTACATTCCAATGGAAAAAAATTCTGTATTTATGCAACAGAATATATATATATATATATACACACACATAATATATACATTATGTATACATAATATATATGTATGTGATATATATATATGTGACTGAATATATATATGATATAAATATATATATGTGACTGAATGTATTAAACAAGTTTTTTTTTAATGTTTATTTATTTTTGAGAGAGAGAGAAACAGACTGTGAGCAGGGGAGGGGCAGAGAGAGAGGGAGACACCAATTCTTTTTTTTTTTTTTTTTTTTTATTTTTTTTTTTTTCAACGTTTATTTTTTTTTTGGGATCTCGGAAGACAGAGCATGAACGGGGGAGGGACAGAGAGAGAGGGAGACACAGAATCGGAAACAGGCTCCAGGCTCCGAGCCATCAGCCCAGAGCCCGATGCGGGGCTCGAACTCACGGACCGTGAGATCGTGACCTGGCTGAAGTCGGACGCTTAACCGACTGCGCCACCCAGGCGCCCCGAGAGACACCAATTCTGAAGCAGGCTCCAGGCTCTAAACTGTCAGCACAGAGCCCAATATGGGACTCCAACTCACAAAGCATGAGATCATGACCTGAGCCAAAGTTGGATGCTTAACCAACTGAGCCACCCAGATGCCCCTAAACAAGTTTTTAATGACTTCTGATCTGGTGTCATTCTTAGAAAGGCCTGCTTCTTCCAAATACAATATTTAAAAAATTCTCCCATGGTTGTGATATTTTCATGATTTCATTTTTAATATTTAAATATTTGATTTTTCAGGAATTTATTTTGCTGTATGAGGTGAGGTGTGGATATTTTATTTTATCTCAGAAGGCTACCCCATTGTTCCAAGACGTTTATTGAAAAATACATCCTAGGGGTGCCTGGGTAGCTCAGCTGGTTAAGCGTTTGACTCTAGATTTCAGCTCAAGTCATGATCTTGTGGTCGTGGAATCGAACCCCCCGTTGGGCTCTGAGTTGACAGTGTGAGCACTGCTTGGGATTGATTCTCTCTCTCCATCTCCCTGTCCCTCTCCTGCTTGTGCAAAGGAGCTCTCTCTCCTTCAAAATAAATAAATAAACATTAAAAAAAAAGAGAGAAACATACATCTTATCTTCACTGAAAAGCTATCT
>NW_026057750.1:0-15862 GCF_023721935.1 Panthera uncia
GATGGATGGATGGATGGATGGATGGATGCAAGGACAGATGATTGGATAGATGAATGGATGGATGGATACTTGGGTAGATGGGTGAATGAACAGATTGAATGATAGGTGGATGGGTGGGTGGATGGAGGGGTGGGTGGATGGATGGATGGATGAGCAGATGCTTGGATGGGTGGATAGATGGATGGACAAATAGATGGGTGGATTGGTATATGGGTGGATGGACAGATGGTGAATAGATAGGTGGGTGGGTGGATGGATGGATGGATGGATGGATGGGAAGGTGGATGGATGGATGGATGGATGGATGGATAGATGGGTGTATGGAGAGTTGGTGAATGGATGGATGGGTAGGTGGATGGACAGATGGACTAAAGGATGAATGGGTGAATGGATGAGTAGATGGATGCATTTGTTGGGTTTGGGAGGATAGTGTTGGATGGAAGCTGACCATCTTCCACTCAGTTATGTCCTCCCCTTTGACAAATGAGATATCTCTGGGATTATTATTGGATTACCCTACGCTGGGGAGGTGAGGATTATCCTAAGGGTCTAATTTACCCCCAAATGATACCATCAACACTGGTAATTGGGATCGCTTGCCAAAATAGGACAGTCCGTATTCCTGTGCACTCTGAAATCCCCCGCTCAGTGTGGAAAGCACCAGAATCCTGGGGATTTTTCTAGAGTGGATTTTATTTTGCCAATGAGAAAGAGCCACAATAACATACAAGTGGTCAGAGGAGCATTTCCAGAGCAGCAGTGACCTCCGGAATTGAGAGCTCATTCCAATCTGTCAGGCCAGCCATCGCATGACCACCTGCCCCTCTGACCAACCCCACTATCCAGGAGAGGAACCATCTCCCAAACAGGGCCCAGCTTTGCTGTCTAGGACAACACTTCCCACAGAAACAGCCCTTACCAGGAGGCTCCAGTGTCTACCTGTTGCCTGCCTGTCATAGGTGCAGTGGCCTGGGGGCCCATCTGTACTGTGCTCAAGACGACAAGACCCTCGATAGCTCAGCAAAACCACTGGCCTGGCCACTCACCACATCCCCACCTGAGCCCCCTTTCCCCCAGTTCTGGGGCTTCTCTTTTCTTGGCTCAGGCCCTACGGTCTGGGATGCAGGGTGGGATCGTTGAGATCTGACCAAATATCCAAACACCATGATCGGCAAATGTATGTTCTACTAAGTAGAGAATCCGGTGACAAAGCAGATTGTGCAATAAAACCCTGACTTTGTGAATCTGTATCCACATGCCTAGAAACAAAGCCTGGAAGATCATAGAGAGCAAAGGTCCTACCGCCTGTGCCTACCTGACCCGCATGGATCTGGACTCACATGCTCCGTTCCTGCTGTAGTGTTTCTACCCATTCCCGTGCCCTCTGACCGCTCACAGCGGGCGGCTGCTCCAGGACCTCCTTGCCTGTCTGCTCCCTCCAGACATTCACGCACCTGCAAATGCTCCCGTGTTTAGAGTTAATCCATTTCATTAACCATTACCTAAACCGTGAGATCTGAGTGCAAAAAGACCGTTTTTGATTCTATGACAGCCAAGCTCTAGAAAACCTTGACTTTGGGGAATTGTTAAAAAAAAAAAAAAAAAAAAGAAGAAGAAGCCTTGACCGAGTGATGGGTGAGGGATGCCGGAAGAAAGTGTGGCAGACGTTCACAAAATTGTAGAACAAGTCTGAATTTGGATGGAGAATCAAATCGTGGAGCTTTTCCTTCCGCTAAAGGAACTGAAATAGGTGACGATGGGCACACGCACTGGGAGGATGATGTGGAGACCCAGGCAGCAAGCAGTGCCCGAGGAGTGTGCAGCTCACCACCAGGGGCTACAGCAAAGTGCAAACCGTGAACTCGCCTTGCGCTGATGTTCTCATCCGCTGCAGGTGGCCTGCTGGTCAGCCTTCTGCTGGCCGGACCGTGGCAGAAAAGGCGCCTTCTCTCCCCGAAATGTCTGCATGGGCTCTTCCAGAATGGCAGGCGATTTTTACTTTGTTCTTTGTATTTTTCTGGGTTTCCCATTTTTTCCCCAACAAAGCAATGTATCACTTCCATCATCAGAGAGAAAACACACGTTTCACCGGTGTCGGTGCATTCGGAGAACAGCCGTCCCCCAGGGACTTCTGCCAAGGTCGGTGCCTTATCACGCCTCGGGATAAAATGGGCATTTCTCAACCAGGCTGCTGTGGATGCTTGGGACCCGATCATTCTTTGTAGGGGGAGATGGGGAGGCTGTCCTGGGCACAGTTATATGTTTATCTCCTCCAGAGGCCAGTATACCCCTCCTTGAGTTGTGACCAAAGAACAAGTCTTCAGACTTTGCCAAATGTCCCGGGTGGTGGGGGGGTGCAAAATCACCACAGTCAGAGAACCACTGGTCCAGATAAAGACTTTCTAGAACCCTAGACCTAGGTCTGACCTGGAACAAATCTTTGAGCCGGCTAAACTTACTGGAAGGTCTGCTCCCTTTCCTCAGACACACCCATGTTCCACACCCCTCCCCGGGGGGCTCCAGCCTCCTCACCGCCCCTACCCTGGTCCCCATCACACTGAGCATCAAACCCACAAAGCTTAAATGCGTTCAATTATTTGGATGTTCTGGCTTCACAGAGCCAAACCCTGGATGACTGGAAATCAGGGTGTGTCTAAACACCTCTTCTAAATATCTGCCTCTACGGGCTGCTGCACAGAGACAGCGGTGGCCACTGTCTCTCCTGAGAAGGTCATTCCCAAGGTGGACAGAACCCAGGGCTGCCTGCTTCCTCCCACAGCGGACTCAACAGGAATTCAGCCCCTCGGGTGTAACTTTCTTCTGAAGCACCCCTTTACTTTTATCCATCTTTGGAAAGAGTTCAGCCTTTCCTGAGTCTAGAAAAGCCCTGTAGGGGTCCAGCCAAAGTCAGCAGAGTAAGGTAGGGCCTTTCCACAAAGCCATGGCCCCACGCCTCTCTTGTCTGCAGGACGGATCCTGCCGGCTTTCCCCTGTCCCCACTGCTCTTTAGCCATGAGCTCTGGGCAGGTCCTTGCTGGGGACCCAAACTTTCTGCTTTCCTGAACATGGATGGGCTTGTCCACCTGTGAACCCCTCCAGCCATCTCCCAGTGTCTGGGGCAGCCTACCTCTCCTATCAAGGTCACGTCATTTTGAGCCCAGAGGAAGCCAAGAGGAAGGTGTGTGGGTGAGGCACAGGGAGGGAAAATTCTGGAATTTCTGGTGGCCCTTCACCCACGAGATGCACACAGGGGAATGGAGAGGACAGACCACACCCCCAGGAATGACAAGATAAGCCAATGGGGTAGGAAGAAACAGGGGACATTTACTTTTGGTTTCTCATACCTTTTTTTTTTTGAAATCATAGCTTTATCGAGACATAATTCACACACCATACAATTCACCCATTCGAAGTGTACAATTCAGTGGTTTTTAGTGTATTCACAGAGTTGTGCAACCATCGCCGAGATCTAATTTTGGAACATCCTCATCACCCCAGAGAGAAACCCCATGCCCACTCGCAGCCACTCCACATCCGCCTCCCTGGCAACCACTAATCCACTGTCTGTCTCTTTGGAAAAGTCTGGACTTTTCACGTAGATGGAATCACACACTGTGTGGTCTTCTGTGACTGGCTCCCTTCTCTTGGTGCCATGTCTTCAAGACTCCTCCCTACTGTAACAAACACCAGTGTTTCGTCCATTGTTAGGCTACGATATATTCCGTTGTATGGATATACCACAGTCTGTTTACCCACTCCTCAGCTGATGGGTAGTTAGGGTCGTTCGCGCTCTTTGGCTATTATGCTGGTGTGAACATTCATGTGCCATCTGTGTGTGCGTGGACCTATGCTAGCGTTTCTCTTGGACATACGCCTGGGAGTCGAGTTGCTGGGTCATCTAGTAACGCTATGTTGAACATCCTGAGGACCCGCCAAAGTATTGCATGAACTGACTGTGCTATTTTAAGTTCTCATCAGCAGATGTGGGTTCCAATTTCTTTACACCCTCACCAGTGCTTGTATTGTCTATTATTATTATTATTATTGCCATCCCAGTGGGTATGAAGTGGTGTCTCACCGTCGCTTCAGTTTGCATCTCCCTGATGATTAATGATGCTGAACATCTTTTCCTGGACTCGTTGCCCATGTGTACCTCTTCTTTGGAGGAATGTCTATTCCAACTCTTTGCCCATTTTTAGTTGGGTTGTCTTCAAGAGTTCTTTGTATATTCTGGATACTAGACCCCTGTCACATATAGGATTTGTAAATATTTTCTCCCATCCTATGGGTCGTCTTTTCGCTTTCTTGACCGTGTCCTCTGATGCACAGGTTTCAATTCTGACCGAGTCCAATTCGCCTGATTTTTCTTCTGTTGCTTATGTTTTTCATGTCACATCTGAGAGTCCAAGGTCACGAAGACTTAGCCTGTTGTCTTCTAAGACTTTTACGGTTTTAGTGCTTACGTGTATGTCTTGGATGCATTTTGAGTTAGTTTTTGTGTATTGTACGAGGTAGGGGTTCAGATCCAATGTTTTCAACGTGGATATCTGGTTACTTGAGCACAGTTGTTGAGAAGACTACTATCCCACGCCCTGCCCCCCACCGCCTTGAATGGTCTTGATGACCTTTTTGAAAATCAGGTGACCGTATTCACAGGGTTTATTTATGGACTGTCTATTCTGTTCCAATGATCTATAAGTTTATCCTCACGCCAATGCCGTACCATCTCATTACTGTAGTTTTGTAGTTTGAAATCAGTTGGTGCTTCAACTTTGTTCTTTTTTTGTTGTTGTTTTTTGTTCTTTTTTTAAGTTTATTTATTTTTAGAGAGACACAGCGTGCGTGGGGGAGGCACAGAGAGAGAATCCCAAGCAGACTTTGAGCTGTCAGCACAGACCCTGATGCGGGGCTTACAGTCACAAAACCGAGAGACCGTGACCCGAACCGAAACCAAGGGTCGGACACTTAACCGACGGGGCCACCCAGGCGCCCCTGTTCTTTTTTCAAGATCGACGGGGCCACCCAGGCGCCCCTGTTCTTTTTTCAAGATCGTTGGGCTATTTTTGGGTCCCTTGCATTTCCAAGTGAGTTTTAGGATCAACTTGTCAATTTCTGCAAAGACTCCAGCTGGGAGCTTGGCAGGGGTTACATTGAATTTGTAGATCAATTTAGAGATCATTGCCTTCTTAAAAGTATTAATAGTAATAAAATATTTGCTCCGTGAGTATAGGCTGCCTTCCCATTTCCTTCGGTCTTTTTAAATTCCTTTCAACAATGCCCTGTAGTTTTCAGAGCACAAATTTTGCTTTCCTTTTGTTAAACTTATCCTTCACTATTTTATTCTTTTTGCTACTACTCTAAATGGTATTGTTTTCTTGATTTCATTTTTGGATTGTTCATTGTGGATGTGTAAAAACACAATTGGTTTTTGTATACTGATCTTGTATCCTGCCACATTGCTGAACTTGCTTATTATTTTTCATCATTTTTAATGAATTTACACACACACACACACACACACACACACTCATAGAACCAAGATCCAGTTATAAAACATTCCCATTCACCCAGAAAATCCCTTAACGCCCTTCTTCTTCCTTAGAGTTATGAATCTTACACACCCACATACAAATGCCCAGTTGCAAATTGATTTCAGATACACAACAAATAATCTTGGTGTAAGTATGTACCATGCAATAGTTGGGATATATACTGAGGTAGAGTTCTACTAAGAAAATATCCATCGTTTATCTGAAAATCAAGTTGCATCTGAGCATCCTCTATTTTACCACCTGCCCATTTCCATCAATACGGATGAGTTTCCCCTGCCTCTACATCTCATATAAAGGAAATTGTAGAGTTTTGAACTTTGTTGTTTGTCCTAATGTTTTTGAGATCACCACCCATATTATTTCATGTGTCCTAATTTTTCTTTTTAAAAAAAAATTTTTTTTAATCTTTATTTTTGAAAGAGAGAGACAGAATGTGACAGGGGAGGGTCAGAGAGAGAGAGGGAGACACAGAATCCGAAACAGGCTCCAGGCTCCGAGCTGTCGGCACAGAGCCCGATGCGGGCTCGAACTCAAGAACCGCGAGATCATGACCTGAGCCGAAGTCGGACGCTTAACTGACTGAGCCACCCAGGCGACCCCTAATTTTTCTTTCTTATTGTCGAGAAGTATTCCACTGTCCTGGTCTGTTTATTCTTTTACTGGATACCTGAGCTGTTTCCTGTTTGGAATGTTCTGGTGTGTGGCTTTCCATACACACTTATTCTCGCGGGTATATACTTAGGGCTGAAATCATTGGGTCATATGTGGGCACATGTTTAACATTACCCATTTGTGCATCTGTGTATAAAATATATTAGTGCATTAATAGGCAGACATATAAGCCATACGTCGTCTTATACTGGGGCATAAGGTCTTTATGGGTCAGAAGCTCTTTAGAGATGGGATCTAAAAGGTGGAGGATGCCCGCAGAGGGGAGACACTGGTGATAAGGGTGGTAAGGGGTAAGAAGGAGAGGTGACGTACTGAGCAGGGGTCTAGGGGCCACTGAGTGAAGAAGCCCGTCCTCGCCTCTCAGGGCTTAACGTTCATGCAGATGGTGTGTGGGCCGTATGCAGTTTTCCTCGCGGTGGGGATGGGGACATCTAGCCCCGAGGAGACAGGGAGGAGCTGGGCTGGGTGAGGCAGGTGTCCGGGCATGCATGAAGGAGTTTGGCAGAACAGAAAGAAGGCTTGTGAAAGTGGGTCTACAGTGCGAGGCCACGCTGGTCAGGCCGGACACGCCAGGCCACAGAATCCACGAGGAGACCCGGGCCCTGCACTGAGGCAGAGCAATGCCACAGAGTCACCCTTGGAAAGGGGTCACCATGATCCAATGTGCGGGGGCAGGTCATTAATGGAGAGTCCAGGGGACAGATGATGGGGTCCCGGACTGGGTGGAGGAAGGGAGCTGGCAGGATGTGGGGACAGGTGTGTACGGAGGGAGGGGCTGTGGGTGACTCCCGGTGGCTCCCGGGGCAGATGGGGGTCCCTGAAAAAGAAGCCTTAGCTGGGCAGAGGAGCTCAAGCTCCATTGAAAACACGGTGCCTGGCGGTCAAGGCCCCAGAGCTGGCAGGTGGCAGGACTGGGCGGGGGGCCTAGGTCTCCCAAGACTGCACCCAGGGTCTGCCATTTAGTACCTTCTAAGTTAAGTCTAGAAAGGGCTCTTGGGGGCGGGCCACTGGCTGATCTGGCGGCCTTTGGATAGAGTATGCTGCTTTCTCTTCACTATTTATTGAGCACCTACTGTGTGCCAGACTCTGTTCTAGACACCAAAGATTCGGCACCTTACGGAAAATGTCCCAAATCTCTGCCCTTCAGGAGCTCAGATTCTAGTGGGGGAAGGACACACACACACACATATACACCGTGGAGCACGGCACAGGATAATAAAGTGCTGTGAAGACAAATGAAGTAAGAGCCGGGGATGGGAGGGCCGAGACGGAAGGTAAATGTGACGTCTCACTGACACAGGGATGGCTGAGCAAGGATTGGAGGAGGGAGGCAGTGAGCCATGCGGATAATATACAGGAGAGAGGATGGCCATGCAAAGGTCCTGGGGCAGGAGTGAGCCCAGGGTACGGCAAGGAGCCCAGGCAGGGGAGAGCCTCGTGGGCCATTGCAAAGACTCTGGCCCACTCCAGGTGGGAAGGAAAACCGCTAGAGGCTCGTGCAGAGGAGCGGCACCCTGTTTCCTGAGTGGAGAGCAGGCTGAGGGCACGGACAGAGTCCTCCAGGCCAGAGGACAGTGATCGTGTCATCCAGGGACAGCATTGGAGACCAAGTGGGTGCAGGGGAGGCTCTGGGGACCACAGGACTTGCTGACAGATGGCACATACCTGTGAGCCAGGCATGAGTCCAACGTTTGGCCCAAACGACGGAGAGAACGGGCCAGACTTGGCCCCATTTGGGGAAACTCTCGGGGCAGATCGAGGAAGATTGAGGGTCTGCTGGAAGCAGCCACGAGACGCCCGACGGGAGACACAAGCAGGCGGGTGGGCCACGCATGGTTGATGGGAGAGGATGGGGCCACATCGAAGGCTCGCTATTTGGAGTGAAACTATGGACCCAGCAAAACCGGGCTCCGTGCTGATCAAAAGCAAGCGAAGTGACCATCGCACCGTCGAGAAAAGGGCTAAGTAGGGAGCAAACAGCCACCGCGCCCTCTGGTTCTGACCGCATGGACGCTAATGTGCCCGTGAAGCATCTGATTCACCTAACTTCACGCCTGATGCCTGATGGGCAAACTTTCAGCACAAACAGAGAGCTCAGGGATGCGGGACTGAGGGGGCTGGGACAATGCATAGCTTTGCTCTTCCAGGGACAGCTGGGCCATCCCAACAGACGCGATAGGAACCGAGAACGTGACCTCATTTGGAAGTAGGGTCTTTGCAGACGTCATACCGCAAAGTCAAGATGCCCCAAGTAAAGATGAGGTCACGCCGGATGAAGGGTGGGCCCCGTCCAATGACAGGAAGAAGGAATTTTGGACACAGACACAGAGGAGATGCACAGGAGAGAAGGCCCTGTGATCACGGAGGCAGAGACGGGAGGGCTGTGGCCACCAGCCCGGAGATGCCTGGAGCCCCCAGAAGCTGGAGGAGGCAGGAAAGACCCTCCCCTGGAGCCTCTGTGGGGAGCACAGCCCTGCCCACACCTTGGTTTGGGACTCCTGGGCTCCCTGGGGTGAAAGAGTAAAAGTCTGCTGCTTTAAGCCCCCAGACTGCGGTCCTTTTCCATGGCCACCCTCGAGGACTGACGCAGTGGGCTGCAGGTGACTGTCTCCTATGTCAGTCCCCCCGCACTGGAAAGCAGGGATGTGATGGTACCACAGGGGCACGGGAAGAGTCTGTGGAGTGAGCATCACCTCGGCCCGCTGCAAGCGATTGGTGAGGGATCATTTCCAGGCCTGTTTTAAGGGGTGATCGCAAGGTTTAAATGAGAAAATGGACGGGAGATTGCTTTGCGAGCAGCGCAGCCCCTGAGAATCAGATACTGGGGATCCGTCACCTCAGGGACAAGGACTCAGGATGAAGTCAGGCAATGCTTCCGTGCTGACGTGCAAACAGCCAGACAGGCCGACCCTCCAGGGAGCCCGGCAGCCTGGAGTGAGCCGTGTCCACTGAGGGGGCCAGCCCTGCCTGCTTTCTCCCTGTCCCGGTCCCCACGCCGGCTTGATCAGGAACCTATGTACGACCAGGGCCTATGGGATCCGCAGGCACCCGGGATTCACGCGGTCGTCCCATTCTGCAAACGGGAAAGCTGAGGCCGAGAGAGGCCAAGCGTGTCGCACGATGGGGTCCAGAGGCCAGATCTGTTTACTGAGCGCAAGGCTCTGTCCACGGGCACCGCTGGGTCTGCGTGCCAATCTCCAGGGCCACAGCAGCCCCTCGCTGGGCTCCTTGAGGGGCATGAACGTCACCTGCTCATGAGAGGGCGGGACCATCCGGAAATGCCACGCCCTTGATCCTGTGCACCTGTATGGCGGCCAAGCCTCAGGGGAGGTGGGAGCCCTTGTCCACATCTCCTGGAGAGCGGCGAAGCTCCAGGGTGAGCTGCGTATGAACCGTGAGTGCCCGGTCACTGGCACGGCCCCCTGGTCGGCGTCTCACCCGGCCAGACGGCGTGCACATCCTCCAGAGAGATGCACGATGTCAAGCCCCCAACTCCCCACCTCTGGAGGGCTCTGTTCAGCCCGGCCTGTGACTGCTGCATTATTGGCCAGACAGGCCGGACAGGGCTGACCCACAGCCCCATTCTGCACCCGTCTCTGGCCCGGCCTCTCCTGAATGCCACATCACTTGGTGACATTCGCTCGGTCGCCGGGAGATGGCCACATCGGGCCTGCGGGAGCCCAGGGATTCCCAGGGCCAGAGGGTGACGGAGACTCTGCTCGCAAGAAGTGGGGGCGCCCCGGGACCTCGGTCCTGGCCACACGGAAGGGCCAAGGCACAAGATCCAAACTCGTCCGCTCTGGCCCCTGGCTGGGCGCCGGGTTGGGGAGCAGGTAAACCAGCCTCCCCCAGGTCCAGACAGAGGAGGGCGGTGTCTGGGTCAAGGCTGAGCCAACCCAGAGCAGGGGCTCGACCCCACCCCCCTGCATTCCAGCCTGGCCTCCCCCGCCGGAAGCTGCTCCCACACAATGCCGGATGCCCCGTGGAGCTTGGTCTCCAGTGCCGTTCGCCAGGGAAAGAGATCAGAAACCCATCAAGGAGGAGTTTGATGGAGATATTTCGATAATACACGGACGCCCAGATTTCTAAATAGCTTGCGGTGACAGTTAAGATGACTGCAGAGCAATGTCGTGATTCCGTATTCGGAGCCAGACTCCTGAGGCTGGACGTATTCTGTGTCACACGTGGCCAGGAGAGCCACACGCAAAGGCTTCTGTGTGCTTCTTGCCCAACAGCCCGGCAAGATCTGTGCGGGGGTGGGGTGGGTGGGGTATCTCCCGATTGCCAGGGGGTTGCTTTTAACCACTCAGTGCGCCAAATCCGAACTTCAAACGCAGGAGAGTGACGCGTCTGGACACAGCGTGTCATTGCCACCCTGCTGTGGAGCCCGGGCCGGGCCTGGCAGCCACACACGGGGTCCTCCGCTGCTGCCCCTGGAGGAGGCATTCGCTTCCCCGTCGTGCCTCGTATAAGCCTCTAGCCACCACCCCCCACCAGGAGCCCGTGAAGACGACCTATGACTACATCCCAGGTTTGCTAATTTTCCAAAGATCACTTTCCCCCATCAAGAGACAGCGTGGGGTGCCTGGGTGTCTCAGCCGGTCAAACATCCAACTCTTTTTTATTTATTTTGAGACAGAGAGAGAGAGAGAGAGAGAGAGCAGGGGAGGGGCAGAGAGAGAGAGAGAGGGAGAGAGAGAATCCCAAGCAGGCTCCATGCTGCCAGCACCGAGCCCGACGTGGGGCTCAAACCCAAGGACCGTGAGGTCAGGACCGGCGTGGAAACCAAGAGTCAGACGCTTAACAGACGGAGCCACCCAGGCGCCCCTAGGCGTCTGATTCTTGCTGTTGGCGCAGGTCCCGATGTCACGGTTTGTGAGTTCAGGCCCCGAGTCAGACTGTGCACTGACATCTGGAGGCTGCTCGGGACTCTCTCTCTCTCTCTCTCTCCAAACAAATAAGTAAACTTAAAAAAAAAAAAAAAAGGAAAGGGACTATGTCCCCCCATCTGTCTGACTCCAAAGCCAGATCCTTGGCCACTTGGCCGTCCCAGTCGGAAGCCTGGGTCCCCCGTAGGAGGGAGGCCTTGGCTGAGCAAGGAGGGTCACAGAAGGTAACCGTAGAGCAGGGGAGGGGCGAGCAGGGGGGCTGTGCTTTTCCGGCCCAGGCCTCCTGGCCTGAGCTGGAGTGTTTTGCTCCATGGGGAACCACAGAGGGAAGATGATGGTGTCTCCTGTGACTCCAGCAGCAGGCCGGGGGCCCCTGAGACCACCCCAAAGGGCAGGGACAGATCTCGGGGCCTCTGGGACGTGGAGGCCGTGGGGACATGCGGTGACCTAGTCCTAAGCGGGGCCCCCTGTCTCCAGACCCTGTGCTCAGACAGTGCCGGTGACAGCGTCTCTTAGAACTTACAGAGAAACGGGCGTCAGAAGTAACCGTAGCCTCTCCGGAAGCCTCTGGAAGGAGGACGCGCCTCCCTCTCCCTCTGCCGGGCTTTGGCCCAAGCCCCCGGGCGCTGATCCCTGCTTCCTGGGAGCGCTAGCTCCCAGACCAAAGCCCCACTAACATCATACAGCGAGCAATGTTCCGGCACCCAGCAGGCCGGGGTCCTGGGCAGCTGGGGGCAGGGGTCCGCTACAAGCCGGTCCTGCCCTCAGGATGCCCTCAGGGTTTCAGGAGACAGATGTTCATGGCTGGTGTTGAAAGCACAGGGTGGCCAGGGCTTTGATGGGGACAGATCTGGTGGCGGGAGCCCTCCGAGGGCAGGGCAGGAGAGGCCCTGATGCCCGCCATGCAGAGGAGCAAACTGGGGCTCAGAGAGGTTGTGCTACTTGCTGAGGGGCACACAGCCTATAGTGGAAGAGCCGGGCCTAGAGATGGGGTCTCCTCCCCCCGAAGCACGGCCCTAGCACCGGCCATGCCCGGGAGCAGCCCACCCTGTCGTGGCACCAAATCGAGACAGGAGCACCCACCCCCATGACTTGAGGCAGCTCCCCCCGCCGAGTACCCCGCTCATAAAGGCTGCCTGGCTGCCCGGAGCCGATCGCGACCCAGCCCGCCCCCTCCAGAGTCCTGTGCCTCTGAAAACCACAGGTAGTGGAACTCTCAGGGTTATCTGACCTTGGGTCTCAGAGCCACGCGCACAAATCAAGCCAAACAAAGCAGCTGCTTAACTGGGGGGAAACGAGGGCTCCGTCTGAGCCTCTGGCTGCCCCCGCCCCTGGGCGGTCCCTCGAACAGACAGCCGCGTGGCAGCCACCTGCCCAAATGACTCTGGCCAGGGTCAGACACATTCAGGAGCCCAGGTTCCAGGGCGTCCCCGAGGGGACGTCAAATAGAAGCCCGGGGCTTAGAGCCCGGAATGTGGACACGCGCTGTGAGCTAGATTCTGCCTTTGAACAAAAAGACTGATCGCAGCGACGCCCCCCCGTAGCAGGTCTGGATCTCGGGATCGGGGCGGTGGCGGGGGTGGGGGCCCCGCCGGTCTACCCGTGTGTGGAGCTATGTGGTTTGTGTGGGATTGACCCCAGTCAGAGGTCTAGGAACAGGCTCTGATTTGCCTGAACCCGTCACCGGTAATTCCTCCCTTCCTCCCTCCCTCCCTCCCCTTCCTTCCTCCTTCCTTCCTTCTTTCTTTCCCTCTTTCCTTCTTTCCTTCCTTCCTTCTTTCCCTCTTTCCTTCCTTCCTTCCTTCCTTCCTTCTTTCCTTCTCTCCCTGACTCCCTTCTTCTCTCTCTCCCTCCTTCCTTCCTTCCCTCCCTGACTCCCTCCTTCCCTTTCTCCTTCCTTCCTTCCTTCCCTCCCTCCCTGCATCCCTCCTTTCTTTCTTCCTTTCCCTCTTTCTTTCTTCCTTTCCCTTTCTTTTCTCTTTCTTTCTTTCTTTCTTTCTTTCGAGAGTGAGATGGGAGGGCAGAAAGAGAGAGGAGAGAGAGAATCCCAAGCAGACTCTGCACTGTCAGTACAGAGCCACGTGGGGGGCTCATCTCATGAACCAACCACAAGATCATGACCTGAGCCAAATCCAAGAGTCGGATGCTTAACAGAGTGAGCCACCCAGGCGCCCCCAGAGGGATTTCTTAGAGAAACAGCTCAGCCCATCAGCACAAGGCAATCCCCTGGCCCATCAGTGACTGGCCCAGGTTGGCCCAACCAGAAAACCTCAGGACTGCCGTTCGCCAAGCCCTCTCTGTCGCTCTGACCAATGAGAGGTGCCGACGCAAAGTCTAGACCCAGCCTGATAATAGCTCCAGCCCTCAGAGGCGGGCAGAGCTGGAAAGCTGCTGGAGAGCAGGACCCGCGCCCTGGTTAAACGGCCCCCAAATCCTGCCTGCCACCAGACTTTTCGGCCCGAAGAACCCCGTGGAGTTGGGTTTTCTGCTACCTGAAACATCAGAGCCTGAACCGCACTCAAGACGTGGGCCTGGTGATGTGTCCTGAGCCCTCCCCACCCAGGGTCCCCAGATTTGTTCTTGGAGACTCTTCTTCTGGGCCTGCCGTAGGGGCTGAACCAATCCCATCCACCGATGGCTCCTGGGTGGTTTTCCATAAACCACCAGCCAAACGAGAAGCCGGGGCCGAGACCGCGGTTATGGACTCAGCCAAGCTTGTGAGTGCCAGATCCGGGATTCGAACCTGGGCCTTCCGGACTCCGGGCTGTAAGGCATCCCTGAATTTCAGAGTTTCAGCCAGCTGGCCGGCCCAGCCCGGCGGAGGGAACTTAGCTGCTAAATTGATACTTTGCACAACGTGCATGTTTCCAATTGCAGAGTGTTGCTGGGGCTTTGAAGCGGGCGTGCAGCCTCCCCTGATGTGGTAAAGGACGGAGGTGGCCGGCCTGGTATGGAGAGGGATCTTAGAAAACGCTCCGCGGAAGCCCCAGGGCACCCACACGCTGGAAGGAGATCAGAAGGCAGTCTCTCTCCGAGGCCGCAGGCAGCCGGCTCCCCACTTGAAAAGGACCCCGTATCCATTTCGCTTGTGTTTCCTTCTTGGTGCCTCCCTAATGAGACGATGTTAGAGTCGAAAATAAATAGATGTGTGGCTGGGTAAATAGATAAATCGATAAACGGAACATGGGTTTCTTCCAGGAATGTAGCCTTTCCCTCCCAGGGCTGAGGGGGCCCGGGTTTCCAGCCGCGGCGGCCATCGCCTTGCTGAGGGGACAGCCGCGACAGCGGCCACCAGCCAGCACTTTCTGAACACCTACTAGGTGCAGCCCGGTGGCTTGCTGGCCCTCAGTCTGCAGAAAGGCAGGCATCGCCCCTGTGCTCGGAGAGGCCGGGCCGGGGGGCGGGGGTGGGGAGGGGGGGGGAGGTGATCGGAGGCACAGCCAGTCTGTCTGGAAGCCGCACTGCTCACGGGCCCTCCCCTCGGGGGCAAGGGGCTCACTCAGCCGAACATCCCAGACGGGGAATTCTCACCCCTGTGAAGTGGGATTGTGGACAAGGCCCCCCCTGTCCGAGAAGCACGGGGCAGGGGCGTCCTCGGCATCGAGGCTGGTGTTCTGATGAGCGCAGGGATGGCCTTGAGTGCTGCTCCCTCAGGAGCCCCCACAAGACTCTCCCCTACGATCCGACAGCTAAAAGGTTAGTACCTGGGGCAGGGGAGTGGGGACCGGGGACCTCCTTCCGGAGTCTGGTGGTCACACCCGTCAGTTAAGTATTTGGAACATCACCCTCAACTGGAGCAGATCCAGAGGGCCCAGCTGGGGTCCACCCAGCCCTCCGTGACCCGGCCTTCCAGAACCTTTCCACTCCTCTCCACACCAGCCCCGGGGCCGCCTCACTGTTCCTCGGGAATGCCAGGCATAGGCCTGCCCCAGGACATTTGCACCCGTGGTTCCCCCAGCCACAACACACCTCCTCCCAGCCACCTGGATCAGAGCAGCGCCTGCGCCCAGCCCCCACTTCTGCTCCCCGCTGCTCTGTATCCCCACATTTATTATCCACTGGTTGGTTTACCTTTGTCGTGTTTTTTGCTCCAGCTGGAGGGTCCGCCCCGTGCCTCCCTCGCTGCCAGATCCCGTGCCCCGAACAAAGTCCGGCACATAACAAGGCACACGTGCGATGACGTTGACTGAAGGAAGGAATATGTTCAGCTTGCCTTTCCTGTGCCTTCCTATTTGCACAGGGGGGGGTGGCCAAGAGGGGGTGACACGGGCCCCCCCTGTCCTCCAGGAGCTCAGGCGGATGTGTGGGATTGAAGCTGGAGGGGCGGAGAGGAGGGGAGGGTGGAGCAGGGCTGAGGCCTGGAGCTCAGGCAGGAGCAGAGAGCCTCTGCGGGGCCAGCGGGCCAAGCGGTGAGGCCTGTGTCCCCACTTCCTGCACAAGAGAGGACACGCCTGTGCCCCCCACGCCCTCAGAGGCTTCCGGCAGTGGGCGCTGGCCTGCCTCTCAGGGACGGGCTCCTCCGTGTGCATTTGATGTCGGGAGCCCAGGTTCTCTGGAAGACAAGGCCAAGTATCACTGTTTCTTTCTTCATTTAAAAACGGTCCGCAGAGGGACGCCTGGGTGGCTCAGTCGGTTAAGCGTCCGACTTCAGCTCAGGTCACGATCTCACGGTCCGTGAGTTCGAGCCCCGCGTCGGGCTCTAGGCTGATGGCTCGGAGCCTGGAGCCTGTTTCAGATTCTGTGTCTCCC